>NC_057806.1:37933719-37959447 GCF_018294505.1 Triticum aestivum | reverse complement strand
CGGGGCTGGCGAGGCCGCGGGGCATCGGCCACTGCGAGCGGGACGAGCGAGGCGGGACGGCGGGGTCGTGGTCATCGGCCACGGCCACGACGAGCGCGACGGCGGGGCGGGGCAGGGCGGGCGAGCAAGGCGGGCGGGCGAGGGAGGAGGCGCAAGTGCGGGGAGAGGAGGAGGCTAGGGTAGCCGGCCCTTTTATACCCCCACCACGCGAAATGACCAAAATGCCCTGATGGGGGCATGGTATTTACATTTTGTTGCCATTACTATTCATTCCAGCAGTGCCGATCCCAGATCCAACGGCCCAGATTTCTTCAGATGTCAATCCAACAGACGAAAACGCATCAAGGGAACCGATCCGACGGCCCAGAATCGCTGATCTCTGAGGAGGCTTGTAGGGACTTCCATCTCTTATTTCTGGATTGATTTATCCTATGTGGCGCCACAAAAGTAAAACCATTGTACATGATTTTGTAGTCATCAAAGAAATGTTGTAAATCTTTTAAGTAATAAATCGCTCTTTATCAAAAAAAATGTGTTAAAGTAAAATATCACATGCAGACGCGGGATACATTCTTAATGGTTTTTATTGTGACATTTCAGAAACATATTCTGGAATGTTTTCTAGTTTGTAATGTACTGGTACTATTCTGAACCATTTATAGTCTCTTTCCTACTGCCGCGGGAATTTCACGATAATAGTACAGGTGCGGCGGTACAAAGAAACGACAAAGGTAATAAAAATTACAACCATATCCATGGATCATCTGACGACGACTACAAGCATTAGAGCTAGACGAAGTCATCGTGGGTGTGTTGGACGAACGAACACAAGGTGCTCAAGAAAATGGGGTTGCCGTATGAGAGGAAACCAGTGATGCGTCAGTATTTTTTTTCCACATTTCTAGTTTTGGACCTAATACCCTTGGTTTTTCAACACATAGAGGACTAAATGTCGGTCAAAAAATGATGAGGGGTCATATGTCAACTTTTTATAAATTTGAGGACAAAAACATACTTTTCTCTATTTTTAATCATCCGGTTCAGTTCAAGGCATTGTCATTGTCTCGATATGGCCCTCTTATTCTAAGTTTGATTCGACCCGGCCGGCCGTTGGGACGCTCGAAGCACATGATCGCACGAGGTTTTGCTAGACTTATACGGGAATAATGTGGCTTCTCGGAACCAACTCATCCGTACTGACCAACACTAGTACCCTGTTGCCTCCAAGTCAACGCCTCTGATGTTCCACGATCAAGCTCTCAAGGTGACCTGGTGCGATCATGTGCCAACGGTTGGTTCGTGCCAACGGTTGCTAAAACCAACCGTGACCTGGTGCATGTCGATGGAGATCGGCGAGAGGATCCCCGCCTCACGGCGGATTAGTCGTCTCGGCGTCTTCTGTCTCTCCCTCTGCTGCGTCGCCTCGTCCGCGGCCCAGCCGTCCCGCCTAGGCGAGCTCCCGACGTTGTTCGGACGTCCCGCAGTTCCCCATGACTACCTCCGGGCCGCCGACGTGGCGCGGCAGTGCCGGTCCGTGCTCTCCTCGGCGGCCGAGCTTACGGCTGACGGCCCCGTGGTTCATGATCTACACTTTGCCAAGCTTGACTGGCGCCAGGACGCCGGCCACGAGCCGCTGATGCCGTTCCCTGGCACCAGCAGCGGCGACATTGGTGCCGGTCCCGAGCTGTGTTTTGATTTTGGGCCGCCAAAAGTGGATTTCGGCCGAATTTCGGCCATCTCGGCCTGAGGCAAAAAGTATATTTAGGCCGAAATTGTTCAATTTTGATCAAATTTAAGTCAAATTGCAGACAAATTTTGGTCAAATTTCAGCCGAAATTTTTGAAAATGGCCGAAATTCGGCCATCTCGGCCTAGGGCGAAAAAAGCTCAAACCGAAAATCAAAACACAGGTCCCGAGTTGCTTCAAGAGGCTACCCCTCTGGCGACCTTCATGCTCACGCACGCCGACATTGTGGAGTGGCAGCGCATGAGTAGCTCCCTCAATGTCAGCGGGGTGCTCACCTTGACCATCAACCGCAACTGCTGCTGTTCTGACAACAAGTCTGAGATGATGGATCCACACAGTGGCCGGCGTTCGTCACCGGAGTTCAAGCTCCTTCCTCGTATTGCCAAGCTCAAGATACTGCTGGAAGGCGTCTACACGGAGGCTGGTGGTGGCGAGAGAGTGCTGTGCATGGTCGGGAATGCTCTCCTCCCCATGCGTGGTGGCGGCAACACCATGGAGGGGCCGTGGGACTGCGCCAAGAATATCGGCGATGGCAGCAACAACTTCGAGCTGCCGGTCGTCGCCGATGACAATATAGTGCTCATTCTACGGTACCCAAAGGCGCAGACATTGACAACCCGGGCGGTGCACGGCGAGATGACGAGCACGAGCGCCAAGTCGGACAGCGTGTACTTCGACACTGTCCGGCTGGTTTCGCAGTTCGGCGGCCCATACGCCAGTTACCGGTTCCGGACGGAAGAGGAAGACACAAGTGGGTGCAGCACGCCCTTGTTCTTCTGCGACGACGACGTCGCCGGTGGCTGTGCAGGGGACCTGCACGAAGATGTCCCTTTCTGCGACATCCTTCGTGCCAATGAGCACGGTGTGCTCGCCGTCGTCCCCAACTGGAACTGTGACTCCACCGACGAGTTCTGCGGTCGACTGGGACCCTTTGTGAACACGACGGACAGGGCGTTCACGGGTTTTGCCATCGTGATGCAAGGCGTTCGGTGCGAGCCGACGAGCGGACTGGACGGCAAGGCGGACGTTCTGGTGTCGGCCGTGTTCCGCGCCATGCCGCCGTGGGAGGACCAGGAAACGGCGGCGAAGCGTGCTGGGCTGAGCGGCATGACGCTGTCGGCGGAGGGCGTGTGGAGAGCGTCGGGCGGCTTTGCATGACGGCCTGCCTGGGCACCGGCACCGGCAAGGCTGCGTGCCAGCACCGCGTCTCCTTGTACATCCCCACCAAATTCTCCATCACCCGCCGCGGCATCCTCATGGGGCAGATAACCTCCATGGATGGCAGTCATTTCCCGCTGTCGTTCCACCGAGCATTGCATCCCAGACAGGCCTGAAATAAGGTTGGCGGCTCCGACGAGTGGGTGCGCATGACGTACAGCTACAACAAGGTGGAGCAGGCCATGGAGCTTCTCTGGAGGACCAAGCCCTCCAGGATCTCCAGCAACCTTGCCGCCATGTCTCTGATTAGCTACCCAAGGAAACGTGCCCATGGTGACACGGCGATCCTCTCCCAAGATCTCCAACTCCGATTCCGAGTCGTACCAGAATGGATCATCAAGGGACAATCCTCTGAGCGCTTCTTTGAGCTGCAGATATTCTCGATTGGCCCGCTCGTCAGCTACGTGCCCCGCCAGCAGCAAGAGAGATGGCAAGATCAAGATGGCGTGGAGCAGCGGCAGGAACTAGTGAACGTGTCGGCCGTGCTCACGGAGTCCGGCGGGGTCTTTGGATGGTGCCCGGTGATGTCGCTGGAGGGCGTGTACAACCCGGAGGACGGGCGGATGCACCTGGTGGGGTGCTGAGACGTCGAAGCCCCATGGCAGGTCATGTCAAAGATGAGCGACCTTGTAAGCGGGAAGGACTGCTCCATCGAGCTGCAAGTGGAGTACCCGCCGACAAAGATGCGGTGGCTGTTCAGCCCCTCGGCCAAGGTTTACATGTCCACTTCAACCGGACCGAGCTTCCGGCGCTGCAATCCTTTTACCCCGGGACGAGGTTTGACGGATTCGTGGGGCAGAACATGGAGGGGATCGTCTGCCTCGCCATGTTGTCGGCCACCATCGTCGCCGCATTCAGCCAGCTGCGCTACATGGATTCCCACCCGGACGTTGTGCCGTACATCTCCCTCGCCATGCTCGGCGCCCAGGCGCTCTGCTACGGCGCGGTGCTGGTCACGGACGCCAGGATCCTACCCGCGTGGCCGAGGATGTACGACGGCGAAGGCAACTACTCCGTGAAAGCCATGCCCTCGCGGCGCTCCTCCTCACGCTGCGCCTGGCACGCAAGGTGCGGCGGTCGAGGGTCCGCGCTCGGGCGCGGGCGCCGCTTGAGCCGGGACGCGTCCCGAGCGACATGGCCGGGCTGCACCTTGGCGGCCTCCTGTTCGTCCTCGCCATGCACGGGCTGCTGGCCACCGCCGCATGTGGTGTACACCCTACAAGCACAGGGCCAGGGGGAATCCTATAGCCGGCCCTCGTATAATATGGCCGCCATGGTGGAGCGGTGCATCGGCCTGAGGAAGAGCATGTCGCTGCTGCCACACGTCTATGGGTTCCTCCGCCCGCCTCCCGCGGTTGGCATGTACCCTGCCCCTAAGGAGGCCCAAGACGACGCCATGGACTTGTACTCCAAGGTTGGTGGCGTGGTGGTGCCGGTCATGGCGGTGGTGCTCGCGCTCTTGGTCTACGTGCAGCAGCGCTGGAACTACAAGATACTACAAGTAGTAGGCAAAGAGAAGTATAAGCTGCAGCACGTGTACTGAAGAACAAGACCAGAGACAGGAAACGAAAACGACGACTTCAATGTGTAACTATGGTTCAATTTCATGTTCGTTCCCATCCAACTGATAAAATTGTTTCCCCTCAAACAAAACTGATAAATTGTTATTTTTTGGAAACAAGTAGTCCGCACAATTTTGTGGACAATATCTTTAATTGGTTTTATACAAAATTCAATTATGTGAAATCTCCTTTTCAGTAATATTATGGAAACACATACAAAAAATGTGGTGTGAATTACACATAAACAAATCAAATAAAGCAAGTACAACACAAAACAACACCTTTTAAAGTTTTCCTTTTCGTGAATACGCAAAGTTTGCGTATTATTTCATTGATAAGTGGAATAGAATGAGTACAGCGATGGGTACAACACATGATACAAACGCATGCTGGCGTGTACAACAGATGACACAAACGCAGGCTGGCGTGTACAACACAACTAAACCTATCAAGCCCAAACCAAGAGCGGCAACACCAAACCAGCAATAATTCCAACATAGCCAAATCCAACTCCGGGGACACCGCGAGCGAGCAAGATAGCGCCTTCAAGAAGGAGGATAGCGTCGAGATGTCGTCGCCATCCGGTCCGGAGGATCCAGACCTAGGGTTTCCCCCAAGCTCAAAGAGGGGCGCAACTAAAGGCCATGGCAGTGCCTCCAAGAAGGAAAACGACACCCGCAGGCGTCGCCGCTGCCACCGCCGGCAAGCCGAGCAGGTGTTTCTCCGTGGCCTGAGGCTGAGCAATCCCATAGCCGCTGAAAGTGGGATCGATGATGAGGGAGCAATGCCGGTTGGAGCCGCCGCGTCAGAGGGGGTTGGTGTGGCTGCACCTGCCGCCGGAGGGTGGCATCGCCTTCGGACCCATGAGCTTTGGATCGGGCAAAAGGGGGAGGCTATAAGGTATATAGGATAGGGCCGACGATGAAGCAAAGACCGCCGCAAGGGGGAGGCGACGGCGACCTACAACGCCGGCAAGCTAGGACTACAAGGACGCATATTCGAGTTGTCGTGGCCGTAGCTGCCTGGACATCAGCGAACCAAGCAAGCCGGAATGAGTGCAGCTGCTGGTCGCCAAGGCCAAAGCCGCCCGGCAGAGCACGCCAGCAGCCCAGAGACACCGAAGAACGCGAGTCTGAGGCCACCAGGCCTGGAGCAACGCCAGCAAGGACCCCGACGGTAGGTGCCCCGCGCCTGCCACTACCACTATTTCCTCTTCACCGCCGCCCAAGAACCGTCACCGCTACTCGAGGTGGAGGAAGGCCCGCCGGAGGGGGGGCTGCACAAGGCGGGCCGCGTGCGCCCCCGCAACCAGCCGCAGCACCCGCGCCAGACCATAGCAAGCAGCAGCACCGTCAGCAGTCTGGGATGCGCCCCCGGTGGTGGAGGGGATGGCTGCTGGGAAGGGCGGCCATGGCCGCGGCCAGGACACGCCAGGTCCGCCGCCAAACGAGCAGGAGGTGGGCAGCAGCTGGGAGGGCGGTTGGGGGTGGCGCCCGCGGCGCGCCATGGCTGGATCGAGGCCGCGAGGATGGGAGCGAGAGGGATGAATCCGCCCGCCGCCACCATCCCGAAGTGCGGCCCGGCTTCGCTGGCCGGCTCTCCGGCAGCGACATAGCGGGGGGGTGTGTGGAGGAGGCCTTTCCAGCGGCGGCGGCTAGGGTTACGGAGGGGACATGGGAGGAGACATGTTCAGCCTGATGGGCAGCTTGATACCTTTTGAAATTTTCTCACTTGGACCAGATCATCAGACCGATGTGACGAAAGAGGTATATGCGTGGTAGCTCGAGAAAATTCTCCTACATTAAGTTCAGTCCTTCACGTGTGCCAAAATACATAGAGACAAAGTGTAGACCATTAAACCTAGGGCATTCCACAGACTCACTTCGGCACCTAATTGTCGGGAGCGGTGATGTGCTACATAGATTGTGCCATCGGCATCTCCTCGTCTACGTTGATGACTTTCAGGCCACTGCTTCTACAAGCTCCTAAGTTTCAGCAAGTTTGCACCGATAAAATAGAGGCGGTGAGGCGGCAACGAGCTTTGTTCATGTTGTGCCGTCAATGAATGCAACGAGCTTTGACACCTTCAAGGATTTGGATGTGTATTTTAATTTTTGTACGGATGTTTTTGCAAGGGTCTATGCTTCTTATTATACACGACCTTTGGCCTTTGCACAAAATAAAGACAATGTTATTATTCTTTTATTTTAGTGGGTATTGGAGTAATACAAACGAGGCATGGAATAGAACCATCAAAAGACAAATCATCACATCCATGACACCTATAGGTGATGCCATCAATTTAGGCGCGCTTCCAGCTAGTAATAGGTTAAAAATTTCAACAAAATTTCAATGAATTTATGAAATTTCGCATATTTCAGTGAGGTCCGAAATATTATTAACCCCGAAATTTCAATGTAGATTCAAACTGATTTTGAAATAAATTAAAATTATGTTAAAATCAATTAAAATTAAGTGAAATTTGAAATATCAAAATCCGAAATAATTTGCGAAATTTCCGAAATTTCACATATTTCAGTGAGCTCCAAAATTAAAAACCTTGGTTCTGGTTGGTGACTCTGCAGTTCTTCCTTATCTCGTAATGGGTACTACCCTCGGCCGGGAGCTTGCTGAGCTTGACCATGGTGGCGGCGAAGTCATTGTTCCACTTGGTGGCATTGTTCATGTACTCGGCCATGTCGCCCCCGGCTTTGATGTCCGTGCGCATAACCCAGTCGGACTTGAAAAGCACCCTGTTCTGGAGGTTGGCGTGGTAGTAGCTGTTGTCCAGGGCGCCCTTCGCCGCGGTGTTCACCCCCGTAGTGTCGTAGCCGGAGTCGTTCTGGAACTTCAGGCTCATGTCGCGGATGTTATTCTTCTCAATGGGATCCTGCGTATTTTGGCTATTTTTCTGGGCCTCGATGTCTGCCACAAGCGCTTGTTTGTAGCTGTCGTTGATCGGCGTCGCGGTTGTATCGTTGAGGCGATCCTGGAAAGACGAGAGGTGGGAGACGCCGATGGAGTGCGCGCCGGAGAGGATGACGAGCTCCTCCTGGGTGAAGTTCTTCTTGGCGAAGTTGTCCTTGAGCTGCTGGAACTCGAAGGTGGATTGCGGGAGGATGGCGTCTGCGGCGGCGGCCGATGAGACAATGCCGTCCTTGCGCCCTGAGGGAACAGAGTAGGCAATTTTGCCGCCGCTTAGGTATCTGGCCGCGTCACGCCCGGCGAAGACGACTATGTCGGCGCACGAGACGCTGTTGCCCAGTTTGGACTTGATGGTGTCGACGAGGCTGAAGCCGTCTAGGCCGATGTTGTTGATCGCCTTCTTCTCGGTATTGCTGCCGGACGGCGTCTGGTCCAAGAGCACCGATCCATCGCAGCCCTGCACGTTATTAACACGTGCATGCATGCATTCATCATCAATCAAATGAGCCAGACTAAGGGCAATATCAATGCATTGAAAAGGAGTATATCATATGCATTTTCAGTGGATTGTATAATTTCATGTGTTTTTGTGTGAGAAATTTTTTTGGCTTGATTTTAGTGCTAAGAGTCTTTTTCCTCTTATAAATAAAGGGTGACATCAGATACTTGAATACATGTATGATACTCATGTATGATATTAGCCCTGTAATGCATAGCATCATATAGTAGTGTCATACTCGCACTTTTTTTGTTAGGGGACACATCTTATTTATTTGTTTGTAGAACTCCAATACAAATATGTGTACACGATTGACTTGTCATTGAAATACCTAGATATGGATGTAATTTGTATTGCTTTATGTGTTTTTGTTCTCTCATGGTATTTGATGAATAGATTAAAAGTTTTCTCACATAAAAATATCTATAGTTTTACGTGCTATGATACCATAACATAGTGTATGATACCATTCTCATCTCTCAATTTCATAAAAAAAAGGACGCGTCAAGCCACCACACGGCCGCCTGGGATGCTTAGCGAGCGGCCCGTCACTTTAGGTAATTTCTTGTCTCCCCTTTTAATTAGAATAGTCATCTAGTAGTCCATTTTCCTGCTACGTATTAAATGCCATCATATGCATCTCTTCCTGTGCATGCATATGTTTATTCGCATTTATTTTGTGATTTTAAAATTTTAAAAAGGCATAACTTTCAATCCTCATGTCGAAATTCAGATCTGTTTTCACCGTTGAAACCCTTGCAACGTGCTCTTCAAAAGTAGATTCCACATGGGGATGTTTCGACGAACTAGTCTTCCTATCAAATAAACATCAATATGTGTGCAACTAGACTACATGCCGCGCCAACCGAGCATATGTGTGTGTGCCAATAGTCCTTCTGCCAACTAAACATTAATGTGTGTGCAACTAGACTATATTGCCGCACCAACTAAGCATATATGTGTGCCAATAGTCCTGCCAACTAAACATCAATGTGTGCAACTAGACTGCATTGCCACGCCAACTGAGCATATATATGTAACTAGTAGATAGTTGGCCGGGGTAGTAGGCTTGCAATCCACTACTAGATAGTTGGCCGGGGTAGTAGACTAGTTGCACATCAAGTTGTTATGGTTGATAGGTTGCAACCTCATATGAAGTTAGATCATATAGCTTCAAAGTTGGTTTTAAAAAAAGTTGCATCATGTAGTACTAAAGTTGCACAATGCAGTATTTTAATTGCACCATATAACACTAAAATTGGCATCAAAAAAATTTCGTTGAAACATACCCATGCGGGATCTAGTTTCCAAAATCTCGTGGCGATTTATCCAACGATGAAAACGGATCTGAATTCTGACGTGTGGTTTAAAATATATGACTTTTTAAAAATTTAAAAGGCCAAATAAATGTGCGTGAATCTGTTTTTCAGACTAGTCTGTACGCATTTAATGTTAACAAAAAACATCCACTAGCTGATAAAAAAAGACACACATGTGAGTAATAAGCCGGCCACCCGTTCCTAGAAAAAATGCACATGCACTTTGAAGATTTCAGGTAAAAAAAACACTTCAAAATCAAATGATGGCAACTTACATTAACCCAGCAGTCGTGGAACACCAGCCGGATGAGGGCGGCGCCGACGCCAGGGTTGCTCTTGATGGCATTCTCTACTTCTGTCCTCACGGTGCCCTCCACGTCCACATCGGCGGCCGTTGTGCCTCCGGCAGAACAGGCCAGCAACAGGCACAGAGACAACAAGGCGGCGCCGGTATTAACCTTGGCCATCTTAATTCGATGCCTCTGCTAGCTAGTTTGCTAAGATAAACTGCTGCTGTGGTCTGTGTGCTTAGGTAGCTTAAGGTGGAGGGGTATATATAGGATCACAGCGCACCAACGATCATGGATAATATATCTCCTATGCTTAGCTTGCATCCATGTGCAACGGTTACGTTAGCAGCCGCTGCCATGTTGGAGGAAACTAACTGAGTCGAATATATATCTGCGTTGCCTATTAGAGTACTACTATGTGATATTTATACAACTGGAGGAGGCATTGGGCTAGTTAGGTATCACAACTTGTCTGACTCTGACATATCCAAACTTAGTTTAGGTCATCATACATACACAGACGATTTTATTATTTAAAAGGTTTATAACACTTTTTTGTTGGCTACAAAACCATATATTTTTTGGTCTCCGTAAAATTAGGAATTTTTTTATCAATGAAAAAGCGTGTACGATGGTTATATCTCAACGACCCCACACAAAATAAATCAATACATTTCCTAAGCTTCCAGGAATTGAGAGCTGCTGGTGCATCGGGGCTTTAGCCGAAGCTCATGGACCCCATCTACAGGTTTAAGGTACGAGTGCTTTGGTGCAATTGTTTGAGTCGGTTTCTTCTTGTAATACGACATGTGTGCAAGCGACGAAGAGTCACATCACCCGTGCCCTCAACCCCTCCTTCTCGCTTGGAGCCCCTCTCTCGCCAAATGTGGCCCTCGATCAGCAACAATGGCCTTTGTCAAGGTATGTATGCTTATCTATTTTTAACCCTGTTCAGTGTGTTATAATTTTTTATTGTTTTATTTGTTCAGTGTGTTATAATTTTTTATTAATACGCTAAAAGACAATCCATCTTCATGACCCGCGCATGTGATCTGTTCCAGACTAGAATCTCTGGCATCAATTTGCTCTGACTTTAATTATCAGCTTGTTGCTACCAGCTTATAGTGCCAGCCAATAGTTTGCACTTATATGCTATTACCGTCGGTCATTCCATGTCAACTGATGTTTAAGTTTTATCAACTGCCATCTTCAATCATGTTTAACCCCTGTTATTTTTATCAAGAAGTCACCCGATTCACTTCAAGGCATGCGAGCCAACTCTTGTTGTCTCGATCTGGCCTTCTTATTCTAAGTTTGATTCGGCCCGGCTGGCCACACCATGCATGCATGCATGCATGCATGCATGACACCAAGCAACGACTGTATTGACAGACTGGCTTTGCGAGGCTTCTGCCTCCAAGTCAACACCTCTGATTAGCAAGCAGCCAAACCTTGTTGTTTGCCTTGCTTCTTGAGGCTGTCCATAGTGGTAATATCATAGTCGGTCTCATGCACTCGGCAATAGCAAACACGCTGATGCATCAACGATTTAAACAAGAGAGGGGAGGAGGGGGGGGTAGAGTAACATAGGTAGATATCGCGGACTAAGGCATAGCCTAGTGGTGGGAAGGGGTTGATGCCTTCCCACCCACCCAGGTTCAAGGCATGATACTTGCAATTTGGGTTTGTTGCACCAATTATACTGTAGGGGGTTCCCTTACAGTCTTTCTTTCAAAAAAACATAGGTAGATATCGTAACATAATTAATACTTTGCTACTTTGTGTCATGCGTGTCAATAATAAATAAGATCATATATGATACTACTCTATGGTACCATACACTACAAATGTAGTATCATACACTAGTATTATATGCATGATAGTAGTATATGATACTCTCCACTATGAGTAGGCTAATGCATATACCCTGCGGCTTCGTGACAGCGTGCGCCAAAAATGAAGTGCGGGTCAATGGAGATCGGAAAGAGGATCCCGGCTCGTGGCGGTGCATTAGTCGTCTCGGCGTGTTCTGGCTCTGGCTCTGTCTCTGCTGCGTCACCTCGTCATCGTCGGCGGCCCAACCGCTCCTGTGGTCATTTAGAGCATGTTTGGTTTCAAATAAGTCACCAACTTATAAGTCGAAAAGTGAAAAAGTGACTTATTTTGCCAAACAGACCCAACTTATAAGTCATAAGTTGCTCCACCCCAACTTAAAACTTATAAGTCACCTCCTTATGCATGGGTCCCACCACTTTTACATAAAAAACAATATAGAAAGGTGTGCTTAGGTGACTTATAAGTCAGATGACAACCAAACAGACGTGACTTATAAGTCACTGGTTTTAAGTCACCTGACTTATAAGTCAGGTGACTTATTGAAACCAAACAGGGCCTTAGACTCCCGGTGGTTCCTCATGACCACCTCCGGGCCGCGGACATGAGGTGGCAGTGCCGCTCCGTGCTCTCCTCGGCCGCCCAGCTAATGGCTGACGGCCCCGTGGTCCATGATCTGCACTTCGCCAATGGCGACTGGCACCAGGACGCCGGCCACGCGCCGCTGATGCCGTCTCATGGTGCCGGTCCCGATCCCGAGCTACTTGAGCGAGCCACCCCACTTGCCACCTTCACGCTCACGCACGCCGACACGGCGCAACGATGTCTCTCCCTCAAAGTCAGCGGGGTACTCAGCTTGACCATCACGCGCAACCGCTGCAGCTCGGACGACAAGTCCGAGATGATAGATGATCCACACCACGGCCGGTGTCGGGCGCCGGAGTTCAAGCTCTTTCCTTGTGTTTCCAAGCTCAGTCGAGTGTTGGAAGGCGTCAACACAGAGACTACTGATGATGGTGGTGGCGAGAGGGTGATGTGCATGGTCGGGGATTCTCTCCTCCGCATGCGCGGCGGCGGCAACAGCATCGACGGCCCATGGGACTGGGCCAAGAATACGGCGATGGCAGCAACAACCTGGAGCCACCGGTCATTGACGATGGCAACATATTGCTCATTCTACGATACACAAAAGTGCAGACATTGACTACCCGAGCGGTGCACGAGCGCCAAGTCAGACAATTTCTACTTCGACACTGTCCGGCTGGTTTCACAGTTTGGCGGCCCATATGCCGGTTACCGGTTCCGGCCAGAGCAGGAGGTGATGGCTAGGTGCAGCAAGCTTCCCCAGCTATGTGATGGCGACGGCGACGTCACCGGTGGATGTGCTAGGGAACTACACGAAGATGTCTCTTTCTGCCACATCAACACGACGTGCTTGCCGTCGTCCCCAACTGGAACTGCGACTCCACCGACGAGTTCTTCAGTCGACTAGGACCGTTCATGAACACGACGAACAGGGCATTCACGGATTTTGTCATCCCGATGCAAGCCATCTGGTGTTGGACGACGAGCGGACTGGACGGCAAGGCAGTCGTGCTGGTGTCGGCCGTGTTCCGTGCTGTGCCGCCGTGGGAGGATCGGGAAATGGCGGTGAAGCATGCTGGGCTGAGCGAGATGACACTATCAGCCGACGGCATGTGGAGAGCGTCAACGGGGCAGCTGTAACGTCCTCGATGCGGCTATATCTCCCACGTGTCGAAGCACGACTTAGAGGCATAACCGCATTGAAAGCAATGTCGCAATTGAGGTAATCTTCACACAACCCATGTAATACATAAGGGAAAGAGATACATAGTTGGCTTACAATCGCCACTTCACACAAATACATAAATAAAGCATTACATCAACCAGTTACAAACAAGGCCCGACTACGGAGCCAAAATAAAAGAAGACTACCCCAAAAGCTACACAGATCCCCGATCGTCCCGACTGGGCTCCACTACTGATCAACTAGAACGAAACAACACAAAGGATAAGATCTTCATCGAGCTCCTCCTGAGCTTGGTTGCGTCATCTGCACGGACTCATCGGCACCTGCAAGCTGGTTTTGGAAGTATCTGTGAGTCACGGGGACTCAGCAATCTCACACCCTCACGATCAAGACTATTTAAGCTTATGGGTAAGGTAAAGGTATGAGGTGGAGCTGCAGCAAGCGACTAGCATATATGGTGGCTAACATACGCAAATGAGAGCGAGAAGAGAAGGCAAAGCACGGTCGAAAAACTATGATCAAGAAGTGATCCTAGAACAACCTACGTCAAGCATAACTCCAACACCGTGTTCACTTCCCGGACTCCGCCGGAAAGAGACCATCACGGTTACACACGCGGTTGATTCATTTTAATTACGGTCAACTTCAGGTTTTCTACAACCGGACGTTAACAAATTTCCATCTGCCCATAACCACGGGCACGGCTTTCAAAAGTTCAAATCCCTGCAGGGGTGTCCCAACTTATCCCATCACAAGCTCTCACGGTCAACGAAGGAATAGACCTCCTCCCGAGACGTTCCGATCAGACTCGGTATCTCGGTTCTACAAGACACTTCGACAAGTTAAAACAAATCCAGCAACACCACCCGAATGTGCCGACAAATCCCGATAGGAGCTGTACATATCTCTTTCTCAGGGCACACTCAGATTGTCTTAGCTACGGGTAGGCCAGCCCAGAGTTGCCCCTAGTGGCCACCGGCAGCTGACAGGTGGACCAACACTCAGAGGAGCACTGGCCCGGGGGGGTTAAAATAATGATGACCCTTGAGTCTGCAGAACCCAAGGAAAAGAAAAGGCTAGGTGGCAAATGGTAAAACCAATGTTGGGCATTGCTGGAGGAGTTTTACTCAAGGCGAACTGTCAAGGGGTTCCCATATAACCCAACCGCGTAAGGAACGCAAAATCCGGAAACATAACATCGATATGACGGAAACTAGGGCGGCAAGAGTGGAACAAAACACCAGGCATAAGGCCGAGCCTTCCACCCTTTACCAAGTATATAAATGCATTAATTAAATAAGATATATTGTGATATCCCAACAAGTAAACATGTTCCAACAAAGAACAACATCTCCATGTTCCAACAAGGAACAAACTTCAATCTTCACCTGCAACTAACAACGCTATAAGAGGGGCTGAGCAAAGCGGTAACATAGCCAAACAACGGTTTTCTAGGACAAGGTGGGTTAGAGGCTTGGTTCACAATATGGGAGGCATAATAAGTAAGTGGTAGGTATCGCAGCATAGGCATAGCAAAAGAGCGAGCAACTAGCAAGCAAAGATAGAATGATTTCGAGGGTATGGTCATCTTGCCTGAGATCCCGCAAGGAAGAAGAACGAGTCCATGAAGAAGACAAATGGACGTAGTCGAACGGGTCCTCACAAACGCGACGTTATCGGAACCAACCCGAAGAAGCAACACCGGAAAGGAGCAAACAATCATGGTAAACAACCATCACATAAGCATGGCACGGTGCGCAAACAAGTATGATGCATGTCCGGTTTAATGAGACATGGCATGACAAAGTGCACAAACAAAACTACAAATTAAGTGGAGCTCAATATGCAACTCCGTTGGATATTGATGAAACACCACATTCAAGTTATTTAGTTCGACCTCGTTTATGTACTCAACAATATTAAATGTTGTTAAGCATGTCAAGAGGTTAAACATAACAAAACTATACCATCTAAACAATTTAAATGGGGCCGGATATAACAAACAACGCATCCGGTAAATCCCCATATGCATTAGTAATTTAATGTAAACAACAATTTTAAACATTCTTGATGTTGTTATCATGATGCGGATGACATTGCAAGTTTATATGCAAAATTTATGAAAAAGTTGACATGATAAGATATGAGGCATTTGTCATCGTGGCGGAAAGAAAGGGGTGCCACGGAAACGATACCGAAAACGGTGCACGGCAAAGTCCCGGTTCCGGTAACTCGATTGAGATACCTATGCAAAGGAGAAGTGTGCGGATGCGTGCAAAAGATGGTGGGGCGCTCCCGGATTCCGGGTGTCCCATGAGACGACGGTAACAAGGCAAAAGAGGGGCAACGTGCATCGACAATTTGAGCACGGAAGAAGGACGAGCATCTCATACATCACACATGCATTAGTTCACGGACGGTCGTCTCGGCGGTTATACCTTTGAAGCATGCATTACCGGAGCGGTTCGAGTCGGCGTAGAGGAAGTAGTGGAAGTAGACGTTCTCGGACGTCGAGGGAAGTAGTGGTTCACGCGACGGTAGTCGAAGTAGTCGTCCTATCGTTCATCGGCGATGGTAGTGGTTCACGTTCTTATTCGCACAATTTTCTGTAGATGTTCGGGGTCACGGCGAGGAACTGACATCCACGGAGGCTTCGAGGGTCGACGGTAGTGGTACTCGTGACGGTAGTGGAACTTGACGTGGTATGGTCCACCGGTCTTCGCGACGGTAGTCGTACATCCTCCGATGGTCGGGGTCGGTAGAGGTACTCACGGCGATAGGGGAAGTAGTGGTACACATCTCGCATTTGTGCTACATGGATCACCGGCGACGGTAGATGTACACGGCAAAAGTAGTGGTACTATGCGTCAAATGTCGTGGTTCATGGGGTCTTCGGACTTGCCGGTCTCGGTTCTTGCCACGGTAGTGATTCGCGTATCAACGTAGAGTAGTTGTACTTGACGGTTCCACATCAATCGTAGAGGTCCACGTATCGTAGATGTCCGGGGTCAACATTAGTGGAACTTAGCGCACCCTAGTGCCACCGGCTCCTTGGCGTTCTGAAACGAAGACTGCAAGGGGCCTCGAGGTGGTGGTGGTGCAGCTCTACACCACATAGGAGGAAGATCTTGGGCATGAGGCATCCATGGTGGCCAGAGCCGAGGTGGATGATGAAGTAGTTGTCCCGCGGTTGAAGACGAACGGCGACAACGCGGTTAACAAGGGAGGTCAGAGGGCGCGGCGGTGCTGAACTTGATGAATTCCGGCGAGGCCGGCAGGGGCGCAGCGCAGGAGGGGCAGAGGCCAGCTTGCTGATGAGGCGGCCATGCCTCAGTAGGGGCCGTCAGGAGGGTCAACGGGGCGACACTCCCCGGAGTCGGGGCAGAAGGGGACGGGTCCAGGGGCTCCTCCCCTGGCGACGGAGCTGACGAGCCGGTGGTGCCGTGTAGACGAGGACGCAGCGAGGAGGTAGAGGGCGGAGGATGGAGCAGGTCTGGCGAGGAAGATGGAGGGGAGGCCCAGGAGGCTGTGGTGCCCGGCGTCCCTAGCGATGCGGCAGGGCGGCGAGCTCGGCCCTCGTGGTGATGGTGGAGGAGAGCAGGGGACGGGATCGTGCATAGGAGCGAGAGGGAGGAGGAGTGGAGAGACAAGGGAGAGTGGGGGGATCGAGGGCGAAGCCCTGTGCGTGTGTGGCGGCGCAGGAGGAGAATGAAGGGAGAGGGAGATGGGATCGAGCGAAGGCGGCGCTCGGGGGGAGGACAAGGGGAATCGAGGGGATGGGGTCTCCTGGCACTAGGTTAGGATTAGATGGCCCTGGAGGCCGGCCCAGTGGGGAGGGCGCCGGCTGGGCCTTAGAAGGCTGCGGGCCTGCTGGTTTTTCTCTTCCTCTCTCTCTTTCTCTAAAATCTCTTTTTCCATTAAAAAAACAAAACGGAAAAAGAGAAAGAAAAGAAAGAGAAGTTAGGGATGGAATCTGGGCATGGGGATAATTTTCACGGACTCGTAAAAATATTCTTGGTCCGAGAAAATTAGAAGTGGCAAGATCGGAAGATATGAATTCAAACTCATTTGAATTTAATCAAATGGTTTGAACTAGGGCTAGGGTTTTGAAGTGCCCAAAAATGTTGAGAATTTAGGTGGAGCTCGGGGAAGTGACGAAAGAAATTACAGGAAAAGTTTGGGGACCAAGCTTGAAGCGGAAAGGGGCATGTGATAAATTGCAAGTGTGTTATAGGTGATTCCGAAAATGGAATATTTAATATAGCTCCCTAATATCGGGAGGATATTTTATAAAGAGAATCACCAAGTGAATTCCCTCAGTTTAAATAAAGATGATCATTGGGCTCCGGAAACCCAAGGGAAAAAGAGGCTAGGCGGCAAATGGTAAAACCAAGGTTAGGCATTGCTGGAGGAGTTTTATTCAAGGCGAACTGTCAAGCGGTTCCCATTATCACCCAACTAGCAACGCTATAAGAGGGGCTGAGCAAAGCGGTAACATAGCCAATCAACGGTTTGCTAGGACATGGTGGGTTAGAGGTTTGACATGGAAATTTGGGAGGCATGATAAGCAAGTGGTAGGCATCGTAGCATAGGCATAGCAAAAGAGCGAGCATCTAGCAAACAAAGATAGAAGTGATTTCGAGGATATGATCATCTTGCCTGCAAAGTTGTAAAAGTTGACTTGATCCTCGTGAGCAAACTCAGCGGGCTCCTCGTTAGCGAACTCGTCTCCCGGCTCTACCCAAACAAGACAAACAAGCAAAAGGAACACAATCAACCACGTGCAATGCTCGAACAACATGATGCAAACATGGTATGCTATGCGGGATGCGATATGTGATGCATATGCAAGATTTGACAAGGAATGATTGAACCTGGCCTCAACTTGGAAATCCAAAAGTGCCACTGGAAAGGTGAGGTGATTTCGGTTGAAATCAATATAAAGATCACCGGAATCGGATGCACGGTTTGGAAATGGCAAGCAAAACAAATATGGCACCGGTCTGCGATAATCAGCAAGTAGCCATCTAAATGTGTCAAGATAAATATGCTACAACACTCAAACATGACAACAAAATACATGGCAGGGATCCACTCATGATGCTTGACAAAAGATGAACACTGAGATATGACCAATTCATCCATTAACAGGTTCAAACAAGCATGGCAAAAATGCAAATGATAACAGGTTTCAGACTTAGTGAAATTAACACAAGTCTGGAATTTTAACATCAGATAGCACACTTTAGAGCATGAAAACTACATGCTATAGGAACTTAACATGGCAAAGCAAGGCATGACATGAAGCTACTCAAAGCACTTAACAAAAATCCCTTAGTGACCTTGAGCCAAAAGGGATCAGAAAATCCAATTGCAAGCATGTGAACATGGCAAAAACATAATCAGATTACAGACTTAGTGAAAAACTGGAGCATGCAAATCATTTAGCGAGTAGGCATGTTCACGAGGTCGATGCACTCACTACAGAGCATGGCATGACAAACTAAGCATACACCCATCAAGAATACATGTCATGGAAGCTAGACATGGCAAGAACAACAACATAGCATGCACGGATCAATAGCAACATCCTCGGCAAAATCGCTAACAAGTCAAAAATCTGCCAGGATTAGCGAAATAGCAAAAGTAGAGCTCGATTGACTCAAGCTAGGGTGCTCCATAAATGCAAAAAAAGACATGGATGGATAGAGCACCACAATGTTAACAAATCATTCTTACTGATCATCCTCAAAAGAGGCACGGATCACTAGGAAACAACATGAACATATGGCATAATGACAAAATCAGAACAAGGACTTAGTGAAATTCCAAGTCCTTGAAAACAGCATTACCGAGTACGCTACTTTGCAAGCTTGTGCTAGTCACCACACATATCACAAAAATACATGGTAAGCACCTCTGTAAACATGGCATGGCATATAACAAAACTCATGTAGAGCTCAGGAGCATATCATGCACACATTAATCATGGCAAAAATGACAAATATCTATTTAATGAAACAGATCTGGCAATTTTATCACATAGCCCTCTTCCAACAGCATTTCGGGCATCAAGATGAGCTCAAATGAAAATAATGCAATGAGATGAAATAATGTACTCTCTGAGATGAACATTTTGATATGCTACACGCGGAAATCGGAGCTACGGATGCAGAGTTACGACATGCCAAAGTTTGCAAAATAATTAGGGTTTTTGGGGGAAAAGTCAACCGGGTGAAGTTCCAGATTTGGATCCACTTTAGCTTGCACGCCCAATGAGGTTCGACGGGAATGGCACCGCGGTGGCCGGACTTGGCGAGGTCACCGTAAGGAGCTAGGAGAGGTCGGAGGGGAGGAAGCCGGCGAGGACCCGTGGCGGCGCGGCGAGGGAAGACTTGGTGCCGGCCAGAGCGGGCGGTGGAGGGACGCGGCAGCCGGTCGGGGCGGCACGCAGGAATTGGTGCGGTGGCCGGCGCGGCGACCCTAGCGGCGGGGCCGGTGGAAGGAGACGGCGGGTCGCGGGCGGACGAAGCGGGCGGCGACGCTCTCGGGATGGGCCGCGGGGGCCGGCGATGGGCTTCCCGGGCCCTGGCGGCGCGGCGAACTGGGGACCGGGCGGCGGTCAATCCCGTGCGACACATGGCGGTGGCGGTGGATTCGGACGTGTCCGACCGGACGGAAAAGTGTCCGGCGGCGCGTGGAGAGGGAGGGGACTAGGGTTTCGTCCGGATTTCGGGGAAGGGATCTATATATAGGCATAGAGGGAGTTAGGAAGCTCCAAATGGAGTGCGGTTTTCGGCCACGCGATCGTGATCGAACGCTCTAGATGATGGAGAGGGTTTAGGTGGGTTTGGGCCAAATTGAAAGGGTGTTGGGCTGCAACACACACGAGGCCTTTTCGGTCCCTCGGTTAACCGTTGGAGTATCGAACGAAGTCGAAATGGCACGAAACTTGACATGCGGTCTATCGGTAGTAAACCAAGGCCGCATGGCAAGTCTCGGTCCAATCCGGAAATGTTTAACCCCCACACACGAAAAGAGGTAGAAAGGACCACCGGAGGAGATAGGAGCGCCGGAATGCAAAACGGACAACGGGGAAAATGCTCGGATACATGAGACGAACATGAATAAAAATGCAATGCACATGATGACATGATATGAGATGCATGACAAAGGCAACAACACACGGAGACAAAAACCCGAACCCGAGGAAAATAAAATAATTTAGTGCCGGAAACGGCAAGAGTTGGGATACATATAAGGTAAATTACATCCGGGGTGTTACATAAAGCCAAGTGCGAACCTAAACTTACGAAAATATTATCAGTTTGAAAACATCCTGGAATGTAGGTGACTAAAAAATGTCCGTTTAGCACAAAGCTACAAATTGTAGAATTCACAAAAAGAATAAGCATAAAAAGATGTCTAATGCAGAAAATTGCTGAGCCAGATCAATTAACTCTAAATTTTATTTATGTGACCTAGAACCCGAATATGTCTACGACCTGAACCAGAAAATTGCTGAGCCAGATCATTCTTACTCCATGGTATTCATCATCAACAATGAGGCTGCACTTACACCTTGACATACACCTTCAAGCAATCAAACCTTAGCCCAATGCAACAGAAGCATAGCTCCACGAGAAGATAAAGCATTGAAACTATAGGTGCAGAAGAAAAGTAGAAGTAGAAATAAAGTAGGTGCCTCCTCTCCAAGCGCCGCTGTCGCCGCTGCCTCTCCCAGTGCCGCCGCCGCCATAGCCCCTTCCCCTAGATCCCAAGGGGGTCGGGGTGAGCACCGTCGATGATCACCTCGGCCTCCCCCTGTGTCGGCGGCGGCATAGCAGAGGTGGTCGAGCCATCGAGGTGAGCAGCGGTGGGCAGCTATACGGTATGTCCTCTTCTTTTTCTCTTTCATCCACGACGCCTCCGCGCCTTCCAGCGTCACCTCACCAACCACCACCAACAGCAGCATAGGGATCTATAGCTAGTGAACAATGAATCGATTGCAGAAACAGAGCAGAGGTAACTTGGAATGGAAGAAGAAAAGAAGTTTATTGGGTGGCAACGACCTTGTGTGGGGTGGACGACGTCGTCGTCAAGGTCCAGGTCAATGTCCTCCTCGTCCATGGAGGGAGGGCACCTACTGCATCCAAAACGTACAAAAAGTAAATAAGCAAGGATTGACAAACAAAGCAAGCAATTTGTTTACAGAGAAATAGAATTCCCAGGTCAGAGCAGAGCAGAGTACAATCTTTTAACTAGAAATATCTGCAAACTGATGCAAGTGTGTAGAAACTTGGCTGTATATATAGCATCAATCAATCCTCTCATATTATTCAGTGAACATTGAGACTATGTAAACTCGAACACTATGAACAAGATCTAGAAACAGTGGCATAGCAGAGCAGCAATAAATTGGAAAAAAATTGTTTAGATGCATATAGATTGTTTCCTTACTTAAAACCGAAAGAATTCAGAGTGAGGGCCTAGAGAGGTGCCTGAAGATGGCATTCTGTTGATGAATGCTGAACAGGGACGATCATCAATGGAGATTACACTTGCTGATCAAAAGGCAGTGATGGAATCCCTTCCCCTGGCATGAGTTTCATACCAGTGATGGCACTTCTTCTTGCCTGTTGAGGACTAATCCCAGAAATATATTATTTTTACTGAAGCTCGGTGTAGCACAACATGGGCACGAATACATCAGTGGCTCTCTACACGATTGATGTAGGTTGCATCCCCTTGGTGACAATGAGGACCCCAACAATGCTTCTCCTGCATTGTGCGACCAGTGAATGCGGACACCATCACAAAATTTGTTTAGAGCGAGTTCACTGAATTATGTTGTGTTCCAAGTTTCAGGTTGGCATGAAGAATTTGAATGTTGAATTATTTTTTACCTTTCCATGAGCTTACCTTGTATATTAAAATCAGAGCTCCATTCTATAATAATGACACAATATACTTCCTATTCATAATTCTGATCACATTAACAAATTCTTTTTCAGACAATATGTGCATAAAGAAGTCTAGAAATACATTAGATTTTTCCTTCAATTACGAAATAGAGTAAAGCATTTCAGAAGACGTGTGTTTTTTCTTAGTGTCTTAAACAAACACATGTTTACATGTGAGCTCACCTCCTTGTCGGATAAATCATTGGACTGGATCAAGGTCTCCAGCAGAAGCATCCTCTCACAAAGCATCTGTAGTATCCACGGAAGAAAAGTCTCAATAAGATGACTCCATGACATATACTGTATTTTCTTCTAGTAAATCAAGGAACAATACACTTGATTTATGAAGAGTCGATGGTATGTAAACTTATTTTGGAACTCTAAACATACACTTCTCATCCAAAATTTATTGACCCTACTACATTTGTATTTCAAGAGGTAGCTACTGCAGAAAATGATATAACAAGAACATGTTGATCTCCACAATAAGAATTGTATCTTTTAACTATAGATAATATTTTTCCTTGCAAAGAAATTTCCTGAATTACATCAGGACAGATAGAAAGCATATCATCAGTACTAATGCAACTAAGAGTTTATTAGGCCATAATATGCCTTTTTATGGTAGCCATAGTAACTTCAATGTTCATGTCCCGAAAAGTTAAAGTGAGAAGTCAAGAGAGATAGAAAAACTCCATATGTTTACCCACACTGAGCATGCAAAAATATACAACCCGCAGAAGCATCAAAGAACACATTATTAGAACCAGCATGGTCCAGACTTAGTCTGAAGCAACACTAATAAATTCACATCTTGTACATGCCAAAACAAAAAAATGTATTGCCAAGAAGCAAGATGAACAAAAGCATGTGCCTCCTATAAAAATGTGAACCACCTGGAAACTGCCTGGCCATACAATGAACAACGACCATCAAAAGAAAACAACCATCGAAAGAACTTCCACACACAAAAAACCATCGAAAGAACCGCCCCGGGAAAAATGTATCTGTGACTGAACGCCTCCATCACTAACAAAAACATCAGTCTAAACCCCTCCAAGGACAGAGCAATCAGGCGCCATCTCTCAAACATAAGAATGGAATGGAACTGATAGTAGCTCGTAACAGCCTCAGACAGAGGCATGTAGGACCAATGTACAACAAACATTCCTGTAAAATAATGAAAGAGTAACCCAGAAGACACTTTTAAACCATATATAAAACACAGAGAAGCAAGTATGCTTTCTCTTCTATTACTAATGCTATCATGGAACTAAATATGAACCCATGGATGTGACATAGAAGCCCTTCTTCCACTATATGTTTAGCCACTCAAAGGGAAATGAATCACTGCTTTATATGCAGGACAGAACTTTAAATCGTTCCCTTGCTTTGAAAGAGTTTAGTAATGATTAGAAACACTTCTAAAAAATCTTAAGCACCCCCTCATCTATTATATTATTGATCCCTCATATCCACTTGTATAGTATTATTTATCCCAACATATGTTACATCAGATAATATCAGTCATCGAGATAATTTCAGTGCCAATAAAGTTTAGATAGACAAATTCAGCACCTAAATGATCAGATATAAGTTCAGATCCTTTACTGAACCTTTATATTGCACTTTTTATCCCTAGGTAAAATGGAACATCTGTACAAAAAACTGCAATAAGATTCTATTAACCTAAGGAACAAAATCAAAATAATTAACCAAACATAAGAGTTCTAGGGCCAGGAAGTAAACTCTCTTCATCAAGACATAAGCAAGTAATCTAACCAATACAAAAACAAGAATCAGACCATGCATCCGGCGGAGCAACAGTGGTGCCATGGTGCCGTCCAATCTCGCTCACGAATGACCTCAATGTTGGATCGAAAGAAGCAACCATAGATCGAAACAGTGTCAAACCCGGGATGCCACCGCATGTAGTTTTGCTACCACCCAGACAGCCCGAAGTCATGATTATACAAACGACGCGCGAATGATTTACTCATGTCATAGTACTTGTGTAAGTGAATATGTCAAATAATCGTGTTAACAAACCACAAAAGTTAAAAGCTCGTAATGCACAAGTATCATGATTATAACACCACCAAAAAATAGTTTTGGTTGTGTCACTGAGGCAAGACAAAAATCTCATGTAAGATGATTGGGCTTAGATTAATTCGATCAATTAATAATATTGTCTGGTGAAAAGACTTGAGCATTAAACACAATATAAATACCAAACTATATGAATCATACTCAAGATTATGTTGCATAGTCAGTCAAGACATCGATAAGATTTTGACAAAAAATGATTTTGTAATAGAAAAGAAAATGAAAAAAAGAACTGAATTTGAACCTACCAGGCCGATAACTTTCTTGTCTGACATTTTAAAATCCCCCATCTATGTTGTGGATCATAGTCGAAACAATTCTGGCTTGTTTAAATCACCCTGCGTATATAAGAAACAACCATGATATTATTTTTCAAATACAAAACCGTTAGCAGATGATACAAATAAATAATAGTGGGGATTATTAGAGCACCTTCCGTGTGCATATCATCCATATGTTGTAACAAACTAACAATCCTACTCCTAGCTATGGACAGATGCGCCCATGGCCAACGGCACCTCAATATCACTGGTCCGATGTTGCCCCCTGTCCAGCAAATATAGGTTAACAATTTTATTAAAGTTACTAACAGCAAAATACTGACATATAAATGATGCTAACTTATGGAAGTCATAGCACAGCTGACAGGCAATGAATCCTAAGAACAACATCTAATGGTTTCTTGAGCAACGAAGAGTAAGAAACAAATGTTGAATCCATATAAAGGACCACCAGCAGCGGATCACAGAAGCAACCTTTATGGATCAAAGAGAAACACGGATAAAATAAGAAACATGATAAAATGCTAAACCGGCAAACAAGAATTGTGTGCACCTTCTATCTAAATTCTTTGAGGGTTCTGACTTTAAGGGACCACATAGAAGCATGGTAGTCCCGTTTAAACCATGGTGCTGGGTAATCACAGAGGATTTATATAGGTGTATGTATAGCAACAGTAGGGAACGATATTGTGGACTGGAACTCTGTAAATTGCTATTTGACATGAAACCATGAATTGCCATAAAACATACAAGGCAAGCTCTCCTATAACTGAAGCGCATCCATCTAGCAAACTAAAACACCCACCAACCTAATTAGTTTCAGGTTTGCCTCGAGCCTCTCATCCTTCCCAGCACCAACAGCGTCACAGAGGTCC
Source organism: Triticum aestivum (assembly GCF_018294505.1). Lineage (NCBI taxonomy): Eukaryota > Viridiplantae > Streptophyta > Magnoliopsida > Poales > Poaceae > Triticum > Triticum aestivum. The sequence goes on along the minus strand of NC_057806.1, from coordinate 37,934,059 downwards.
TCCAGCGTTGTGCACATGCCCTGCACCAGGTCTGGCGTTGTCCGATGGGGCGGGTCGCTGACATCTGGTTATGAAGTAGTTTCATATTGAGTGATCACTACTAGGAAAACGACTATAGATTAAATGGTCACTAATGGCGCACCACGTGTGTGGTGCGCCATTAGAATATAGCAATGGCGCACCACATACAGGTACGCCATTAGTTAAATATTACTAATGACGCACCTGGTGTGCGGTGCGCCATTAGAAGTTTTGAAAAAAAAATTTATTACTAATGGCGCACCGTGGGTGTGGTGCGCCATTACTAGTTGACATAGTAATGGCGCACCACACCCACGGT
>NC_057806.1:37929190-37933709 GCF_018294505.1 Triticum aestivum | reverse complement strand
CGGTGCGCCATTAGAAGTTTTGAAAAAAAAAGTAAAAAAAAATAAAAAAAATTGTTAGTAATGGCGCACCAGTGGGCAGTGCGCTAGTGCGCCATTACTAAGTTTTTTTCAAAAAAATTCAAAAAAATTTCCCTAGCATACTGAGCTGCATTGTGACTGTGAATCAAAAAAAATGTCACACCCAGTACTCCATTGTGACTGTGAATCCGTTCCCTAGCATACTGAGCTGCAAAAAGGGGGATCAACAGTGGAGAGAGAGAGAGAGATGCCGGCCAAATTGATCCCCATTCCATGTCTATCACTAATAGTACAACTATTCTTCAGACCCAAATTGATCATTTCTCAAGCAAAGATAAACCGAAACCAACGACATCAGATCACCACTTGCCATAACACCATGGTCGACCACAGAGCGGAGATGTCGGCCGGTGTTCATCGCAGGTGGAGAATTGTGTGATGTGCTCTCGTCCATCCTATCTTCTACAGCAGTTGTAGGAGCACATCAATTGCACTACTCCAAATCGAATTGAAGCACATATGGAGCTGCAGGCTCAATCCCCTCTCCTCTCCTCTGCTGCTACAAAAGAAGAGAGGGATTAGAAAGAGATAGAGAGGAAGAGGGGGAGGAGGAGGAGGAAGGAGGGGAGGGGATGAACCGACCAGAGGCAGAGAGGAGGCGCAGCCCCATGGCCGCCGTTGTTGGAGCCAACACCCGAAACCCTAACCACGAGGCAGGGTCACGGGTGAGCGGTGGTGGCCGTGAGCGGCGAATTCGGCAGGAGGAGAGGACGCAGCGGAGCGAGACGAGCTCGACGCTGTGCTGCGCGGGGCCGCGGTCATCGGCGAAGGCCACGGCGAGCGGGACGGGCGGGGCAGCCCGTTGCTCCCCCGTCGAGCTGGTGGCCGCGGTCCCTGGTGGCGCGGTCATCGGCCACGACGCGGGACCGGCGGGGCGGGGCGGGGCGGCAGGGCATCGGCCACGGCGAGCGGGACGGACGGGGCGGGGCTGGCGAGGCCGCGGGGCATCGGCCACTGCAAGCGGGACGAGCGAGGCGGGACGGCGGGGTCGTGGTCATCGGCCACGGCCACGGCGAGCGCGACGGCGGGGCGGGGCAGGGACGGCGAGCGAGGCGGGCGGGCGAGGGAGGAGGCGCAAGTGCGGGGAGAGGAGGAGGCTAGGGTAGCCGGCCCTTTTATACCCCCACCACGCGAAATGACCAAAATGCCCTGGTGGGGGCATGGTATTTACATTTTGTTGCCATTACTATTCATTCCAGCAGTGCCGATCCCAGATCCAACGGCCCAGATTTCTTCAGATGTCGATCCAACAGACGAAAACGCATCAAGGGAACCGATCCGACGGCCCAGAATCGCTGATCTTTGAGGAGGCTTGTAGGGACTTCCATCTCTTATTTCTGGACTGATTTATCCTGTGTGGCGCCACAAAAGTAAAACCATTGTACATGATTTTGTTGTCATCAAAGAAATGTTGTAAATCTTTTAAGTAACAAATCGCTCTTTATCAAAAAAAATTGTGTTAAAGTAAAATATCACATGCAGACGCGGGATACATTCTTAACGGTTTTTATTATGACATTTCAGAAACATATTCTGGAATGTTTTCTAGTTTGTAATGTACTGGTACTATTCTGGACCATTTATAGTCTCTTTCCTACTGCCGCGGGAATTTCACGACAATAGTACAGGTGCGGCGGCAGGAGCCTCGCGAAGTCTTTTTTTTTTTAGCGAGAAACTGTCAATCTATTCATCTTCAATCATGGCGGTACAAAGAACGACAGAGGTAATAAAAATTACAACCATGTCCATGGATCATCTGACGACGACTACAAGCATTAGAGCTAGACGAAGTCGTCGTGGGTGTGTTGGACGAACGCACACAAGGTGCTCAAGAAAATGGGGTTGCCGTATGAGAGGAAACCAGTGATGCGTCAGTATTTTTTTTTCCATATTTCTAGTTTTGGACCTAATACCCTTGGTTTTTCAACACATAGAGGACTAAATGTCGGTCAAAAAATGATGAGGGGTCATATGTCAACTTTTTATAAATTTGAGGACAAAAACATACTTTTCTCTATTTTTAATCATCCGGTTCAGTTCAAGGCATTGTCATTGTCTCGATATGGCCCTCTTATTCTAAGTTTGATTCGACCCGGCCGGCCGTTGGGACGCTCGAAGCACATGATCGCACGAGGTTTTGCTAGACTTATACGGGAATAATGTGGCTTCTCGGAACCAACTCATCCGTACTGACCAACACTAGTACCCTGTTGCCTCCAAGTCAACGCCTCTGATGTTCCACGATCAAGCTCTCAAGGTGACCTGGTGCGATCATGTGCCAACGGTTGGTTCGTGCCAACGGTTGCTAAAACCAACCGTGACCTGGTGCATGTCGATGGAGATCGGCAAGAGGATCCCCGCCTCACGGCGGATTAGTCGTCTCGGCGTCTTCTGTCTCTCCCTCTGCTGCGTCGCCTCGTCCGCGGCCCAGCCGTCCCGCCTAGGCGAGCTCCCGACGTTGTTCGGACGTCCCGCAGTTCCCCATGACTACCTCCGGGCCGCCGACGTGGCGCGGCAGTGCCGGTCCGTGCTCTCCTCGGCGGCCGAGCTTACGGCTGACGGCCCCGTGGTTCATGATCTACACTTTGCCAAGCTTGACTGGCGCCAGGACGCCGGCCACGAGCCGCTGATGCCGTTCCCTGGCACCAGCAGCGGCGACATTGGTGCCGGTCCCGAGCTGTGTTTTGATTTTGGGCCGCCAAAAGTGGATTTCGGCCGAATTTCGGCCATCTCGGCCTGAGGCAAAAAGTATATTTAGGCCGAAATTGTTCAATTTTGATCAAATTTAAGTCAAATTGCAGACAAATTTTGGTCAAATTTCAGCCGAAATTTTTGAAAATGGCCGAAATTCGGCCATCTCGGCCTAGGGCGAAAAAAGCTCAAACCGAAAATCAAAACACAGGTCCCGAGTTGCTTCAAGAGGCTACCCCTCTGGCGACCTTCATGCTCACGCACGCCGACATTGTGGAGTGGCAGCGCATGAGTAGCTCCCTCAATGTCAGCGGGGTGCTCACCTTGACCATCAACCGCAACTGCTGCTGTTCTGACAACAAGTCTGAGATGATGGATCCACACAGTGGCCGGCGTTCGTCACCGGAGTTCAAGCTCCTTCCTCGTATTGCCAAGCTCAAGATACTGCTGGAAGGCGTCTACACGGAGGCTGGTGGTGGCGAGAGAGTGCTGTGCATGGTCGGGAATGCTCTCCTCCCCATGCGTGGTGGCGGCAACACCATGGAGGGGCCGTGGGACTGCGCCAAGAATATCGGCGATGGCAGCAACAACTTCGAGCTGCCGGTCGTCGCCGATGACAATATAGTGCTCATTCTACGGTACCCAAAGGCGCAGACATTGACAACCCGGGCGGTGCACGGCGAGATGACGAGCACGAGCGCCAAGTCGGACAGCGTGTACTTCGACACTGTCCGGCTGGTTTCGCAGTTCGGCGGCCCATACGCCAGTTACCGGTTCCGGACGGAAGAGGAAGACACAAGTGGGTGCAGCACGCCCTTGTTCTTCTGCGACGACGACGTCGCCGGTGGCTGTGCAGGGGACCTGCACGAAGATGTCCCTTTCTGCGACATCCTTCGTGCCAATGAGCACGGTGTGCTCGCCGTCGTCCCCAACTGGAACTGTGACTCCACCGACGAGTTCTGCGGTCGACTGGGACCCTTTGTGAACACGACGGACAGGGCGTTCACGGGTTTTGCCATCGTGATGCAAGGCGTTCGGTGCGAGCCGACGAGCGGACTGGACGGCAAGGCGGACGTTCTGGTGTCGGCCGTGTTCCGCGCCATGCCGCCGTGGGAGGACCAGGAAACGGCGGCGAAGCGTGCTGGGCTGAGCGGCATGACGCTGTCGGCGGAGGGCGTGTGGAGAGCGTCGGGCGGCTTTGCATGACGGCCTGCCTGGGCACCGGCACCGGCAAGGCTGCGTGCCAGCACCGCGTCTCCTTGTACATCCCCACCAAATTCTCCATCACCCGCCGCGGCATCCTCATGGGGCAGATAACCTCCATGGATGGCAGTCATTTCCCGCTGTCGTTCCACCGAGCATTGCATCCCAGACAGGCCTGAAATAAGGTTGGCGGCTCCGACGAGTGGGTGCGCATGACGTACAGCTACAACAAGGTGGAGCAGGCCATGGAGCTTCTCTGGAGGACCAAGCCCTCCAGGATCTCCAGCAACCTTGCCGCCATGTCTCTGATTAGCTACCCAAGGAAACGTGCCCATGGTGACACGGCGATCCTCTCCCAAGATCTCCAACTCCGATTCCGAGTCGTACCAGAATGGATCATCAAGGGACAATCCTCTGAGCGCTTCTTTGAGCTGCAGATATTCTCGATTGGCCCGCTCGTCAGCTACGTGCCCCGCCAGCAGCAAGAGAGATGGCAAGATCAAGATGGCGTGGAGCAGCGGCAGGAACTAGTGAACGTGTCGGCCGT
>NC_057806.1:37922932-37928610 GCF_018294505.1 Triticum aestivum | reverse complement strand
CCGCCGCATGTGGTGTACACCCTACAAGCACAGGGCCAGGGGGAATCCTATAGCCGGCCCTCGTATAATATGGCCGCCATGGTGGAGCGGTGCATCGGCCTGGTAAGGGAATGGTTCCTGCTGCCGCAGGTCATGGGCAACGCCGTGTGGCGCGTCAACTGCCGGCCTCTGAGGAAGAGCTACTACGCCGGAATCACGGGCATGTCGCTGCTGCCACACGCTCTATGGGTTCCTCCGCCCGCCTCCCGCGGTTGGCATGTACCCTGCCCCTAAGGAGGCCCAAGACGGCGCCATGGACTTGTACTCCAAGGTTGGTGGCGTGGTGGTGCCGGTCATGGCGGTGGTGCTCGCGCTCTTGGTCTACGTGCAGCAGCGCTGGAACTACAAGATACTACAAGTAGTAGGCAAAGAGAAGTATAAGCTGCAGCACGTGTACTGAAGAACAAGACCAGAGACAGGAAACGAAAAAGACGACTTCAATGTGTAACTATGGTTCAATTTCATGTTCGTTCCCATCCAACTGATAAAATTGTTTCCCCTCAAACAAAACTGATAAATTGTTATTTTTTGGAAACAAGTAGTCCGCACAATTTTGTGGACAATATCTTTAATTGGTTTTATACAAAATTCAATTATGTGAAATCTCCTTTTCAGTAATATTATGGAAACACATACAAAAAATGTGGTGTGAATTACACATAAACAAATCAAATAAAGCAAGTACAACACAAAACAACACCTTTTAAAGTTTTCCTTTTCGTGAATACGCAAAGTTTGCGTATCATTTCATTGATAAGAGGAATAAATGAGTACAGCGATGGGTACAACACATGATACAAACGCATGCTGGCGTGTACAACACATGACACAAACGCAGGCTGGCGTGTACAACACAACTAAACCTATCAAGCCCAAACCAAGAGCGGCAACACCAAACCAGCAATAATTCCAACATAGCCAAATCCAACTCCGGGGACACCGCGAGCGAGCAAGATAGCGCCTTCAAGAAGGAAGATAGCGTCGAGATGTCGTCGCCATCCGGTCCGGAGGATCCAGACCTAGGGTTTCCCCCGAGCTCAAAGAGGGGCGCAACTAAAGGCCATGGCAGTGCCTCCAAGAAGGAAAACGACACCAGCAGGCGTCGCCGCTGCCACCGCCGGCAAGCCGAGTAGGGGTTTCTCCGTGGCCTGAGGCTGAGCAATCCCATAGCCGTTGAAAGGGGGATCGATGATGAGGGAGCAATGCCGGTTGGAGCCGCCGCGTCAGAGGGGGTTGGTGTGGCTGCACCTGCCGCCGGAGGGTGGCATCGCCTTCGGGCCCATGAGCTTTGGATCGGGCAAAAGGGGGAGGCTTTAAGGTATACAGGATAGGGCCGACGATGAAGCGAAGACCGCCGCAAGGGGGAGGCGACGGCGACCTACAACGCCGGCAAGCTAGGACTACAGGGACGCATATTCGAGTTGTCGTGGCCGTAGCTGCCTGGACATCAACGAACCAAGCAAGCCGGAATGAATGCAGCTGCTGGTCGCCAAGGCCAAAGCCGCCCGGCAGAGCACGCCAGCAACCCGGAGACACCGGAGAACGCGAGTCTGAGGCCACCAGGCCTGGAGCAACGCCAGCAAGGACCCCGACGGTAGGTGCCCCGCGCCTGCCACTACCACTATTTCCTCTTCACCGCCGCCCAAGAACCGTCACCGCTACTCGAGGTGGAGGAAGGCCCGCCGGAGGGGGGGGGGGCTGCACAAGGCGGGCCGCGTGCGCCCCCGCAACCAGCCGCAGCACCCGCGCCCGACCATAGCAAGCAGCAGCACCGTCAGCAGTCTGGGATGCGCCCCCGGTGGTGGAGGGGATGGCTGCTGGGAAGGGCGGCCATGGCCGCGGCCAGGACACGCCAGGTCCGCCGCCAGACGAGCAGGAGGTGGGCAGCAGCTGGGAGGGCGGTTGGGGGTGGCGCCCGCGGCGCGCCATGGCTGGATCGAGGCCGCGAGGATGGGAGCGAGAGGGATGAATCCGCCCCGCCGCCACCATCCCGAAGCGCGGCCCGGCTTCGCTGGCCGGCTCTCCGGCAGCGACATAGCGGGGGGGTGGGTGGAGGAGGCCTTTCCAGCGGCGGCGGCTAGGGTTACGGAGGGGACATGGGAGGAGACCTGTTCAGCCTGATGGGCAGCTTGATACCTTTTGAAGTTTTCTCACTTGGACCAGATCATCGGACCGATGTGACGAAAGAGGTATATGCGTGGTAGCTCGAGAAAATTCTCCTTCATTAAGTTCAGTCCTTCACGTGTGCCAAAATACATAGAGACAAAGTGTAGATCATTAACCCTAGGGCATTCCACGGACTCACTTCGGCACCTAATTGTCGGGAGCGGTGATGTGCTACACAGATTGTACCATCGGCATCTCCTCGTCTACGTTGATGACTTTCAGGCCACTGCTTCTACAAGCTCCTAAGTTTCAGCAAGTTTGCACCGATAAGATAGAGGCGGTGAGGCGGCAACGAGCTTTGTTCATGTTGTGCCGTCAATGAATGCAACGAGCTTTGACACCTTCAAGGATTTGGATGTGTATTTTAATTTTTGTACGGATGTTTTTGCAAGGGTCTATGCTACTTATTATACACGACCTTTGGCCTTTGCACAAAATAAAGACAATGTTATTATTCTTTTATTTTAGTGGGTATTGGAGTAATACAAACGAGGCATGGAATAGAACCATCAAAAGACAAATCATCACATCCATGACACCTATAGGTGATGCCATCAATTTAGGCGCGCTTCCAGCTAGTAATAGGTTAAAAATTTCAACAAAATTTCAATGAATTTATGAAATTTCGCATATTTCAGTGAGGTCCGAAATATTTTTAACCCCGAAATTTCAATGTAGATTCAAACTGATTTTGAAATAAATTAAAATTATGTTAAAATCAATTAAAATTAAGTGAAATTTGAAATATCAAAATCCAAAATAATTTGCGAAATTTCCGAAATTTCACATATTTCAGTGAGCTCCAAAATTAAAAACCTTGGTTCTGGTTGGTGACTCTGCAGTTCTTCCTTATCTCGTAATGGGTACTACCCTCGGCCGGGAGCTTGCTGAGCTTGACCATGGTGGCGGCGAAGTCATTGTTCCACTTGGTGGCATTGTTCATGTACTCGGCCATGTCGCCCCCGGCTTTGATGTCCGTGCGCATAACCCAGTCGGACTTGAAAAGCACCCTGTTCTGGAGGTTGGCGTGGTAGTAGCTGTTGTCCAGGGCGCCCTTCGCCGCGGTGTTCACCCCCGTAGTGTCGTAGCCGGAGTCGTTCTGGAACTTCAGGCTCATGTCGCGGATGTTATTCTTCTCAATGGGATCCTGCGTATTTTGGCTATTTTTCTAGGCCTCGATGTCTGCCACAAGCGCTTGTTTGTAGCTGTCGTTGATCGGCGTCGCGGTTGTATCGTTGAGGCGATCCTGGAAAGACGAGAGGTGGGAGACGCCGATGGAGTGCGCGCCGGAGAGGATGACGAGCTCCTCCTGGGTGAAGTTCTTCTTGGCGAAGTTGTCCTTGAGCTGCTGGAACTCGAAGGTGGATTGCGGGAGGATGGCGTCTGCGGCGGCGGCCGATGAGACAATGCCGTCCTTGCGCCCTGAGGGAACAGAGTAGGCAATTTTGCCGCCGCTTAGGTATCTGGCCGCGTCACGCCCGGCGAAGACGACTATGTCGGCGCACGAGACGCTGTTGCCCAGTTTGGACTTGATGGTGTCGACGAGGCTGAAGCCGTCTAGGCCGATGTTGTTGATCGCCTTCTTCTCGGTATTGCTGCCGGATGGCGTCTGGTCCAAGAGCACCGATCCATCGCAGCCCTGCACGTTATTAACACGTGCATGCATGCATTCATCATCAATCAAATGAGCCAGACTAAGGGCAATATCAATGCATTGAAAAGGAGTATATCATATGCATTTTCAGTGGATTGTATAATTTCATGTGTTTTTGTGTGAGAAATTTTTTTGGCTTGATTTTAGTGCTAAGAGTCTTTTTCCTCTTATAAATAAAGGGTGACATCAGATACTTGAATACATGTATGATACTCATGTATGATATTAGCCCTGTAATGCATAGCATCATATAGTAGTGTCATACTCGCACTTTTTTTGTTAGGGGACACATCTTATTTATTTGTTTGTAGAACTCCAATACAAATATGTGTACACGATTGACTTGTCATTGAAATACCTAGATATGGATGTAATTTGTATTGCTTTATGTGTTTTTTGTTCTTTCATGGTATTTGATGAATAGATTAAAAGTTTTCTCACAGAAAAATATCTATAGTTTTACGTGCTATGATACCATAACATAGTGTATGATACCATTCTCATCTCTCAATTCCATAAAAAAAAAGGACGCGTCAAGCCAGCGCACGGCCGCCTGGGATGCTTAGCGAGCGGCCCGTCACTTTAGGTAATTTCTTGTCTCCCCTTTTAATTAAAATAGTCATCTAGTAGTCCATTTTCCTGCTACGTATTAAATGCCATCATATGCATCTCCTCCTGTGCATGCATGTGTTTATTCGCATTTATTTTGTGATTTTAAAATTTTAAAAAGGCATAACTTTCAATCCTCGTGTCGAAATTCAGATCTGTTTTCACCGTTGAAACCCTCGCAACGTGCTCTTCAAAAGTAGATTCCACATGGGGATGTTTCGACGAACTAGTCTTCCTATCAAATAAACATCAATATGTGTGCAACTAGACTACATGCCGCGCCAACCGAGCATATGTGTATGCCAATAGTCCTTCTGCCAACTAAACATTAATGTGTGTGCATTAAATCAATACATTTCCTAAGCTTCCAGGAATTGAGAGCTGCTGGTGCATCGGGGCTTTAGCCGAAGCTCATGGACCCCATCTACAGGTTTAAGGTACGAGTGCTTTGGTGCAATTGTTTGAGTCGGTTTCTTCTTGTAATACGACATGTGTGCAAGCGACGAAGAGTCACATCACCCGTGCCCTCAACCCCTCCTTCTCGCTTGGAGCCCCTCTCTCGCCAAATGTGGCCCTCGATCAGCAACAATGGCCTTTGTCAAGGTATGTATGCTTATCTATTTTTAACCCTGTTCAGTGTGTTATAATTTTTTATTGTTTTATTTGTTCAGTGTGTTATAATTTTTTATTAATACGCTAAAAGACAATCCATCTTCATGACCCGCGCATGTGATCTGTTCCAGACTAGAATCTCTGGCATCAATTTGCTCTGACTTTAATTATCAGCTTGTTGCTACCAGCTTATAGTGCCAGCCAATAGTTTGCACTTATATGCTATTACCGTCGGTCATTCCATGTCAACTGATGTTTAAGTTTTATCAACTGCCATCTTCAATCATGTTTAACCCCTGTTATTTTTATCAAGAAGTCACCCGATTCACTTCAAGGCATGCGAGCCAACTCTTGTTGTCTCGATCTGGCCTTCTTATTCTAAGTTTGATTCGGCCTGGCCGGCGACACCATGCTTGCATGCATGCATGCATGACACCAAGCAACGACTGTATTGACAGACTGGCTTTGCGAGGCTTCTGCCTCCAAGTCAACACCTCTGATTAGCAAGCAGCCAAACCTTGTTGTTTGCCTTGCTTCTTGAGGCTGTCCATAGTGGTAATATCATAGTCGGTATCATGCACTCGGCAATAGCAAACAC
>NC_057806.1:37922120-37922922 GCF_018294505.1 Triticum aestivum | reverse complement strand
AGGTTTAAGGTACGAGTGCTTTGGTGCAATTGTTTGAGTCGGTTTCTTCTTGTAATACGACATGTGTGCAAGCGACGAAGAGTCACATCACCCGTGCCCTCAACCCCTCCTTCTCGCTTGGAGCCCCTCTCTCGCCAAATGTGGCCCTCGATCAGCAACAATGGCCTTTGTCAAGGTATGTATGCTTATCTATTTTTAACCCTGTTCAGTGTGTTATAATCTTTTATTGTTTTATTTGTTCAGTGTGTTATAATTTTTTATTAATACGCTAAAAGACAATCCATCTTCATGACCCGCGCATGTGATCTGTTCCAGACTAGAATCTCTGGCATCAATTTGCTCTGACTTTAATTATCAGCTTGTTGCTACCAGCTTATAGTGCCAGCCAATAGTTTGCACATATATGCTATTACCGTCGGTCATTCCATGTCAACTGATGTTTAAATTTTATCAACTGCCATCTTCAATGATGTTTAACCCCTGTTATTTTTATCAAGAAGTCACCCGATTCACTTCAAGGCATGCGAGCCAACTCTTGTTGTCTCGATCTGGCCTTCTTATTCTAAGTTTGATTCGGCCCGGCCGGCGACACCATGCATGCATGCATGCATGACACCAAGCAACGACTGTATTGACAGACTGGCTTTGCGAGGCTTCTGCCTCCAAGTCAACACCTCTGATTAGCAAGCAGCCAAACCTTGTTGTTTGCCTTGCTTCTTGAGGCTGTCCATAGTGGTAATATCATAGTCGGTATCATGCACTCGGCAATAGCAAACACGCTGATGCGGCAACGATTTACACA
>NC_057806.1:37916296-37922027 GCF_018294505.1 Triticum aestivum | reverse complement strand
GATACCGCGGACTAAGGCATAGCCTAGTGGTGGGAAGGGGTTGATGCCTTCCCACCCACCCAGGTTCAAGGCATGATACTTGCAATTTGGGTTTGTTGCACCAATTATACTGTAGGGGGTTCCCTTACAGTCTTTCTTTCAAAAAAAAACATAGGTAGATACCGTAACATAATTAATACTTTGCTACTTTGTGTCATGCGTGTCAATAATAAATAAGATCATATATGATACTACTCTATGGTACCATGCACTACAAATGTAGTATCATACACTAGTATTATATGCATGATAGTAGTATATGATACTCTCCACTATGAGTAGGCTGATGCATATACCCTACGGCTTTGTGACAGCGTGCGCCAAAAATGAAGTGCGGGTCAATGGAGATCGGAAAGAGGATCCCGGCTCGTGGCGGTGCATTAGTCGTCTCGGCGTGTTCTGGCTCTGGCTCTGTCTCTGCTGCGTCACCTCGTCATCGTCGGCGGCCCAACCGCTCCTGTGGTCATTTAGAACCTGTTTGGTTTCAAATAAGTCACCAACTTATAAGTCGAAAAGTGAAAAAAGTGACTTATTTTGCCAAACAGACCCAACTTATAAGTCACCCCAACTTATAAGTCATAAGTTGCTCCACCCCAACTTAAAACTTATAAGTCACCTCCTTTTGCATGGGTCCCACCACTTTTACATAAAAAACAATATAGAAAGGTGTGCTTAGGTGACTTATAAGTCAGATGACAACCAAACAGACGTGACTTATAAGTCATTGGTTTTAAGTCACCTGACTTATAAGTCAGGTGACTTATTGAAACCAAACAGGGCCTTAGACTCCCGGTGGTTCCTCATGACCACCTCCGGGCCGCGGACATGAGGTGGCAGTGCCGCTCCGTGCTCTCCTCGGCCGCACAGCTAATGGCTGACGGCCTCGTGGTCCATGATCTGCACTTCGCCAATGGCGACTGGCACCAGGATGCCGGCCACGCACCGCTGATGCCGTCTCATGGTGCCGGTCCCGATCCCGAGCTACTTGAGCGAGCCACCCCACTTGCCACCTTCACGCTCACGCACGACGACACGGCGCAACGATGTCGCTCCCTCAAAGTCAGCGGGGTACTCAGCTTGACCATCATGCGCAACCGCTGCAGCTCGAACGACAAGTCCGAGATGATAGATGATCCACACCACGGCCGGTGTCGGGCGCTGGAGTTCAAGCTCCTTCCTTGTGTTGCCAAGCTTAGTCGAGTGTTGGAAGGCGTCAACATAGAGACTACTGATGATGGTGGTGGCAAGAGGGTGATGTGCATGGTCGGGGATTCTCTCCTCCGCATGCGCGGCGGCGGCAACAACACCGACGGCCCGTGGGACTGGGCCAAGAATACCTGCGATGGCAGCAACAACTTGGAGCCACCGGTCGTTGACGATGGCAACATATTGCTCATTCTACGATACACAAAAGTGCAGACATTGACTACCCGAGCGGTGCACGAGCGCCAAGTCAGATAATTTCTACTTCGACACTGTCCGGCTGGTTTCACAGTTTGGCGGCCCATATGCCGGTTACCGATTCCGGCCAGAGCAGGAGGTGATGGCTAGGTGCAGCAAGCTTCCCCAGCTATGTGATGGCGACGGCGATGTCACCGGTGGATGTGCTAGGGAACTACACGAAGATGTCTCTTTCTACCACATCAACACGACGTGCTTGCCGTCGTCCCCAACTGGAACTGCGACTAGGACCGTTCATGAACACGACGAACAGGGCATTCACGGATTCTGTCGTCCCGATGCAAGCCAACCGGTGTTGGACGACGAGCAGACTGGACGGCAAGGCGGTCGTGCTGGTGTCGGCCGTGTTCCGTGCTGTGTCGCCGTGGGAGGATCGAGAAATGGCGGTGAAGCATGCTGGGCTGAGCGAGATGACACTATCAGCCGACGGCATGTGGAGAGTCTCAACGGGGCAGCTGTAATGCCCTCGATGCGGCTATATCTTCCACGTGTCGAAGCACGACTTAGAGGCATAACCGCATTGAAAGCAATGTCGCAAGTGAGGTAATCTTCACACAACCCATGTAATACATAAGGGAAAGAGATACATAGTTGGCTTACAATCGCCACTTCACACAAATACATAAATAAAGCATTACATCAACCAGTTACAAACAAGGCCCGACTACGGAGTCAAAATAAAAGAAGACTACCGCAAATGCTACACAGATCCCCGATCGTCCCGACTGGGCTCCACTACTGATCAACTAGAACGAAACAACACAAAGGACAAGATCTTCATCGAGCTCCTCCTGAGCTTGGTTGCGTCATCTGCACGGACTTATCGGCACCTGCAAGCTGGTTTTGGAAGTATCTGTGAGTCACGGGGACTCAGCAATCTCACACCCTCGCGATCAAGACTATTTAAGCTTATGGGTAAGGTAAAGGTATGAGGTGGAGCTGCAGCAAGTGACTAGCATATATGGTGGCTAACATACGCAAATGAGAGCGAGAAAAGAAGGCAAAGCACGGTCGAAAAACTATGATCAAGAAGTGATCCTAGAACAACCTACGTCAAGCATAACTCCAACACCGTGTTCACTTCCCGGACTCCGTCGGAAAGAGACCATCACGGTTACACACGTGGTTGATTCATTTTAATTACGGTCAACTTCAGGTTTTCTACAACCGGACGTTAACAAATTCCCATCTGCCCATAACCACGGGCACGGCTTTTGAAAGTTCAAATCCCTGCAGGGGTGTCCCAACTTAGCCCATCACAAGCTCTCACGGTCAACGAAGGAATAGACCTCCTCCCGAGACGTTCTGATCAGACTCGGTATCTCGGTTCTACAAGACACTTCGATAAGTTAAAACAAATCCAGCAACACCGCCCGAATGTGCCGACAAATCCCGATAGGAGCTGCACATATCTCTTTCTTAGGGCACACTCAGATTGTCTTAGGTACGGGTAGGCCAGCCCAGAGTTGCCCCTGGTGGCCACCGGCAGCTGACAGGTGGACCAGCACTCAGAGGAGCACTGGCCCGGGGGGGGGGGGGTTAAAATAACGATGACCCTTGAGTCTGCAGAACCCAAGGGAAAGAAAAGGCTAGGTGGCAAATGGTAAAACCAATGTTGGGCATTGCTGGAGGAGTTTTACTCAAGGCGAACTGTCAAGGGGTTCCCATTATAACCCAACCGCGTAAGGAACGCAAAATCCGGGAACATAACACCGATATGACGGAAACTAGGGTGGCAAGAGTGGAACAAAACACCAGGCATAAGGCCGAGCCTTCCACCCTTTACCAAGTATATAGATGCATTAATTAAATAAGATATATTGTGATATCCCAACAAGTAAACATGTTCCAACAAGGAACAACATCTTCTTGTTCCAACAAGGAACAAACTTCAATCTTCACCTGCAACTAACAACGCTATAAGAGGGGCTGAGCAAAGCGCTAACATAGCCAAACAACGGTTTGCTAGGACAAGGTGGGTTAGAGGCTTGGTTTACAATATGGGAGGCATGATAAGTAAGTGGTAGGTATCGCAGCGTAGGCATAGCAAAAGAGCGAGCAACTAGCAAGCAAAGATAGAAGTGATTTTGAGGGTATGGTCATTTTGCCTGAGATCCCGCAAGGAAGAAGAACGAGTCCATGAAGAAGACAAACGGACGTATTCGAACGGGTCCTCATAAACGCGACGTTATCGGAACCAACCCGAAGAAGCAACA
Source organism: Triticum aestivum (assembly GCF_018294505.1). Taxonomy (NCBI): domain Eukaryota; kingdom Viridiplantae; phylum Streptophyta; class Magnoliopsida; order Poales; family Poaceae; genus Triticum; species Triticum aestivum. Next base: position 37,918,311 of record NC_057806.1, on the reverse strand, counting down.
CCGGAAAGGAGCAAACAATCATGGTAAACAACCACCACATAAGCATGGCACGGTGCGCAAACAAGTATGATGCATGTCCGGTTTAATGAGGCATGGCATGACAAAGTGCACAAACAAAACTACAAATTAAGTGGAGCTCAATATGCAACTCCGTTGCATATTGACGAAACACCACATTCAATTTATTTAGTTCGATCTCGTTTACGTACTCAACAATATTAAATGTTGTTAAGCATGTCAAGAGGTGAAACATAACAAAACTATACCATCTAAACAATTTAAATGGGGCCGGATATAACAAACAACGCATCCGGTAAATCCCCATATGCATTAGTAATTTAATGTAAACAACAATTTTAAACATTCTTGATGTTGTTATCATGATGCGGATGACATTGCAAGTTTATATGCAAAATTTATGAAAAAGTTGACATGATAAGATATGAGGCATTTGTCATCGTGGCGGAAAGAAAGGGGTGCCACGGCAACGTCCCGGTTCCGGTAACTCGATTGAGATACCGATGCAAAGGAGAAGTGTGCGGATGCGTGCAAAAGATGGTGGGGCGCTCCCGGATTCCGGGTGTCCCACGAGACGACGGTAACAAGGCAAAAGAGGGGCAACGTGCATCGACAATTTGAGCACGGAGTAAGCACGAGCATCTCATACATCACACATGCATTAGTTCACGGACGGTCGTCTCGGCGGTTATACCTTTGAAGCGTGCATTATCGGAGCGGTTCGAGTCGGCATAGAGGAAGTAGTGGAAGTAGACGTTCTCGGACGTTGAGGGAAGTAGTGGTTCACGCGACGGTAGTCGAAGTAGTCGTCCTATCGTTCATCGGCGATGGTAGTGGTTCACGTTCTTACTCGCACAATTTTCCGTAGATGTTCGGGGTCACGGCGAGGAACTTGACGTCCACGGAGGCTTCGAGGGTCGACGGTAGTGGTACTCGTGACAGTAGTGGAACTTGACGTGGTATGATCCACCGGTCTTCGCGACGGTAGTCGTACATGCTCTGATGGTCGGGGTCAGTAGAGGTACTCACGGCGATAGGGGAAGTAGTGGTACACATCTCGCGTTTGTGCTACATGGATCACCGGCGACGGTACATGTACACGGCAAAAGTAGTGGTACTATGCGTCAAATGTCGTGGTTCTTGGGGTCTTCGGACTTGCCGGTCTCGGTTCTTGCGACGGTAGTGATTCCCGTATCAACGTAGAGTAGTTGTACTTGACGGTTCCACATCGATCGTAGAGGTCCATGTATCGTAGATGTCCGGGGTCAACATTAGTGGAACTTAGCGCACCCTAGTGCCATCAGCTCCTTGGCGTTCCGAAACAAAGACTTCAAGGGGCCTCGAGGTGGTGGTGGTGCAGCTCTACACCACATAGGAGGAAGATCTTGGGCATGAGGCGTCCATGGTGGCCAGAGCCGAGGTGGATGACGAAGTAGTGGTCCCACGGTTGAAGACGAACGGCGACGGCGCGGGTAACAAGGGAGGTCAGAGGGCGCGGCGGTGCTGAACTTGATGAATTTCGGCGAGGCCGGCAGGGGCGCAGCGCAGCAGGGGCGGAGGCCAGCTTGCTGATGAGGCAGCCATGCCTCAGCAGGGGCCGGCAGGAGGGTCGACGGGGTGACACTCGCCGGAGTCGGGGCAGAAGGGGACGGGTCGAGGGGCTCCTCCCCTGGCGACGGAGCTAACGAGCCGGTGGCGCCGTGTAGACGAGGAGGCAGCGAGGAGGTAGAGGGCGGAGGATGGAGCAGATCCAGCGAGGAAGATGCAGGGGAGGCCCAGCAGGCTGTGGTGCCCGGCGTCCCTGACGACGCGGCAGGGCGGCGAGCTCGGCCCTCGCGGTGATGGTGGAGGAGAGCAGGGGACGGGATCGTGCAGAGGAGCGAGAGGGAGGAGGAGTGGAGAGACAAGGGAGAGTGGGGGGATCGAGGGCGAAGCCCTGTGCGTGTGTGGCGGCGCAGGGGGAGAACGAAGCGAGAGGGAGATGGGACCGAGCGAAG
>NC_057806.1:37872875-37916047 GCF_018294505.1 Triticum aestivum | reverse complement strand
GGGGATGGGGTCTCCTGGCGCTAGGTTAGGATTAGATGGGCCTGGAGGCCGGCCCAGTGGGGAGGGTGCCGGCTGGGCCTTAGAAGGATGCGGGCCTGCTGGTTTTTCTCTTCCTCTCTCTCTTTCTCTAAAATCTCTTTTTCCATTAAAAACAAAACAGAAAAAGAGAAAGAAAAGAAAGAGAAGTTAGGGATGGAATCTGGGCATGGGGATAATTTTCACGGACTCGTAAAAATATTCATGGTCCGAGAAAATTAGAAGTGGCAAGATCGGAAGATATGAATTCAAACTCATTTGAATTTAATCAAATGGTTTGAACTAGGGCTAGGGTTTTGAAGTGCCCAGAAATGTTGAGAATTTAGGTGGAGCTCGGAGAAGTGACGAAAGAAATTACAGGAAAAGTTTGGGGACCAAGCTTGAAGCGGAAAGGGGCATGTGATAAATTGCAAGTGTGTTATAGGTGATTCCGAAAATGGAATATTTAATATAGCTCCCTAATATCGGGAGGATATGTTATAAAGAGAATCACCAAGTGAATTCCCTCGGTTTAAATGGATCAAAGATCCATGCCATTTATTTAGTTGAGTTAAAAAAAGAAATGACATGATGGCATGATGACATGATGCAAAGCAAAAATAAAAGGGCAAGCACAAATGAAACAAAAGGCGAAACCCGGAATATATGGAAGTCTTCTCGAGCATCGGTCTCGGGGCGTTACAACACTCCACCACTACGAGAGGATCTCGTCCCGAGATCTAGAATGGCACCGGAGGAAAAAAAACGGCAGAGAAAGAGAAGAGGTAAAACTAAGTTGCTTCTTTGACAAACGAGTGAAACCAAAGGACCTTGAAAAGGTTAAGCCATTTCGAGAAAAGAATACAACGGAGATGAACAAAGTTGAAAACACTCCGTTAGAAAAGAGGAACAAGGAAGAAACAACTTCGAGCAGCACTCCGGTTGAAAAATTATGCAAGACTTGATAAGATGAAAAGAACTTGAGCAGAGGGCACAACACTCCGGTTAAATGTATAAACCGAGAAAAGAACACGGTCCTGAGAAAACAAGAAGATGGGTGAAAAGAACAACACCACAATGCCTGCGGAACGAAAGAATAGAATATAGATAATTGAAATAAAAGAATGGAGAAGAAAATGCCAACTTCTGCCACAAAAGAGCTTGAAAAGGCATCCTCAGGAGAAAAGTCGAACGGAGTTGTTGGAACACCAACAACGAAAAGAATAGGCTTGATATGGTCTTATGGAGAACATCTCAAAACTAAGAGGTGAAATTCTGCCACTAACGGAAACAATAGATTGGATTGATATAAACAAAGAGACGAGACTATATTTCACCGGGAGGATAGATGAAGAACTTGGGTCACTTATAAGCACCATAATTAGCAACAATCCTTAGGGAAGGCTATAGGTGGAATATAACCCAAGATAACTCCAACGAAGAGGTTGATGGATTTAATATATCTCATTCTTAACAACATGTGAATCATGAAGCATGAACTCAAATTATCAAGAATGACATAAATACCACCTCCAATGATATGGATGAAAGAAATGCACTCCGGAATGCGAGATGAAGAATGCTTGAGCTCCTTAAAAGGAATCTCGATGAGAACTTGGAGAAGGAATTAAATCCTTGATGAACCATCATGTAGAACCTTCATGAAGAACTCCGGTAACAAAAGGATGATCACACGAAAGGAAAGAGAAGTTGAAAACACAAGGTGAAGTCCTGCGATGATTTAGATGAATCTCCGTGGTGATATAATTGCGAGATCTTGGAGCTCTGGGAAAGAAAATAAAGCAAGTGAAACCGAGAATTTGATGAACCTCCGGAATAAGGAATTAATCACTTGGATGAAACAAGAATAAGAATTACATTATGCTTATCCTTCATCAATTAAATTGATGACAAGCAACGAATAGCATACAACTTATTCTGGTAGAAAGGATTAAGAGAGATATAAATAAAACTTGAGAAGGTCTTCAAGGAACCACCGGTAGAATTGAAAATGAAAGAAGAGAAGATAAAGAAACACCGGGAAAAATTAGCAAATGGATGAAGATGCTTGAGAGAAATTATATATGAGAGAATGAAGAGATCATGCACTGATTAGAGGATATTTGATCGATGCACCGGTAAGATTTAGAGTATGAGAGCTGAAAGCTGGAATGAATAAATCTTAGATGGTGGGCTCCGGATAATCAAACTGAAAAGACTCCTGAATTACTCTGGATGGGTGAAAAGAAATTCTCACAACCGAAACAATTATGGGAGAATGGCAGAGAATTGGGCAAGATTTAAAAGAAACTCTTCTTCAGCCTTCAAAATCTGAGAATGACTATGAGAAACACCACCAAATTGTTGAGACACTCCGAAATGATTAAAAGAGGAGAGGTTGAGCCAATGATGAAAAGAATTTGAAAGAATTTGGAGAAAACATATGACTGATGATGAATCATTCTTACGTCAAACTTGTACAAAAATTGAGGATAGCTCCGGGAAAATAAGAAGAGTCAGGTAAGATCCTGGAAAAAGACCTGTGGGTTAGGGTCCACTCAAAAGAATCACCGTTGAAATGATTTAAAAGATAAGTTGCACCGGTTGAATTAAATGACTTGAATGAGGGAACATCCTCGAAAGAGCTTGAACGAATGTAGAGTGGAAACATGAATCTTCGAGATATCTTTAGCACTCCGGAATAATAAATAGTGAGAAGTGGAATGATAATGAGGTGCACCGGCATGAGAAAGCATCGAAACGAGGAAAAAGGTATGATCAACAAAACTTGACTTGAATCCACCAGAGAAGAAAAAGAACGAAGAACGATGAACTTGAAGCTCCGTTAGAATCTTTCTGAGAATCACCGGATAAGAGCATTGATGGAAAAAAAATGGAGAGACTTCACATCAATAACATGATAAATGATTAAGAATTCTGAGTCCTTGAAGGAAATAAGGGAGGGAGGGCGGGAAAAACAAAAGCAACTTGGGGATGGATGAAACGAACACCGTTGAGAAGAACTGATGCTTGGTCTTGCGGATGTTGAAATGATCGGATCTACTTGAAGAGAAGCACGCCGGTTAAAAAAGGATTGACAAAACAATCTCGATGATCAAGAAGGATTGGTATTCACATCGAAGTATGAGAACACCGTTTCGGAAAGGTATGGAATCAACACTTGACTTTGAAGCAACTCAAATACCACAACTCAAAACAAAACAAAGGATTGGCTTGCAGAATAAGCCGGAACAAACATATGATAGAGATTTCGTCCGAATTTTTCGTGGTGGGGCCTACCCGGGCTCGATCGTACAACACCATCATGTACAAGGGAGTGCACATGACATATGAAGCGTCCCCGAGTCGGCATAGCCAAGGACTCTTTAAGACACAATGAGACCACTGTAAAACCGACCGTGAATAGGCGGACCACTAGACGCCGAACCCCAATTTCAAATCATACATCTGTCGGAAAGAAATCCTAAGAGCTACTTGAATTCCCACTTATAAACTCCCGAAACTTTCCGGTTATGCAATCAGGTGTTGAGGATACAGGGGAAGCATAATATCTCACCCAAATCCAGCAAATCCTACATCCAGCTGTATCCATCCTTCAACACATAACCAAGAAACCTTCGGAAATCATCTACCTCAACCTTCGAAAAGCATCCGTTATACGAGTTATGGCAATACTCCCGAACTCCCGCCCCAGTACTGGGTGGCGTCGAGGTTATCTCACCAACAACTGCATAAAAGAGATTTTCGATGTCGGCGAAACTAAACTCAGGTATTCCAGAACTGCAACGATAAAATTGTGACGACAACACCTCAGAGCTCAACTCCCCGGGACACTTCCACAAAACCCCTAACAGGAGGCACCAAGCCAATGTTCTCGTCATAAAACCATCGGAACGATTCCAAGATACCCGCGTGATCCTAAATTTTTTTAGTGAAATTTGAGAAGAGAAGAGTCAAAACTCTATGTCAGGATGCCTTACCAGAGCGATGAGGAGACTGGGAAGTAAAAATAATTCCTAAACTCTCCGATATATAATTCCTAAATGACTCAAACATTTTTCTAGACTCAACAACGGGTGCTAAAAACGATCAAGCAATGGGGGCTACTAAGGTCGGGGAAGGCTCTGATTACCAACTTGTAACGCCCTCGATGCGGCTATATCTGCCACGTGTCGAAGCATGACTTAGAGGCATAACCGCATTGAAATCAATGTCGCAAGTGAGGTAATCTTCACACAACCCATGTAATACATAAGGGAAAGAGATACATAGTTGGCTTACAATCGCCACTTCACACAAATACATAAATAAAGCATTACATCAACCAGTTACAAACAAGGCCCGACTACGGAGCCAAAATAAAAGAAGACTACCCCAAATGCTACATAGATCCCCGATTGTCCCGACTGGGCTCCACTACTGATCAACTAGAACGAAACAACACAAAGGACAAGATCTTCATCGAGCTCCTCCTGAGCTTGGTTGCATCATCTGCACGGACTCATCGGCACCTGCAAGCTGGTTTTGGAAGTATCTGTGAGTCACGGGGACTCAGCAATCTCATACCCTAGCGATCAAGACTATTTAAGCTTATGGGTAAGGTAAAGGTATGAGGTGGAGCTGCAGCAAGCGACTAGCATATATGGTGGCTAACATACGCAAATAAGAGCGAGAAGAGAAGGCAAAGCACGGTCGAAAAACTATGATCAAGAAGTGATCCTAGAACAACCTACGTCAAGCATAACTCCAATACCGTGTTCACTTCCCGGACTCCGCCGAAAAGAGACCATCACGGTTACACACGCGGTTGATTCATTTTAATTACGATCAACTTCAGGTTTTCTACAACCGGACGTTAACAAATTCCCATCTGCCCATAACCGCGGGCACGGCTTTCGAAAGTTCAAATCCCTGCAGGGGTGTCCCAACTTAGCCCATCACAAGCTCTCACGGTCAACGAAGGAATAGACCTCCTCCCGAGACGTTCCGATCAGACTCGGTATCTCGGTTCTACAAGACACTTCGACAAGTTAAAACAAATCCAGCAACACCGCCTGAATGTGCCGACAAATCCCGATAGGAGCTGCACATATCTCTTTCTCAGGGCACACTCAGATTGTCTTAGGTGGACCAACCCAGAGTTGCCCCTGCTGGCCACCGGCAGCTGACAGCTGGACCAACACTCAAAGGAGCACTGGCCCGGGGGGGTTAAAATAATGATGACCCTTGAGTCTGCAGAACCCAAGGGAAAGAAAAGGCTAGGTGGCAAATGGTAAAACCAATGTTGGGCATTGCTGGAGGAGTTCTACTCAAGGCGAACTATCAAGGGGTTCCCATTATAACCCAACCGCATAAGGAACGCAAAATCCGGGAACATAACACCGATATGACGGAAACTAGGGCGGCAAGAGTGGAACAAAACACCAGGCATAAGGCCGAGCCTTCCACCCTTTACCAAGTATATAGATGCATTAATTAAATAAGATATATTGTGATATCCCAACAAGTAAACATGTTCCAACAAGGAACAAACTTGATGGTGCCCAGTTTGGACTTGATGGTGTCGACGAGGCTGAAGCCGTCTAGGCCGATGTTGTTGATCGCCTTCTTCTCGGTATTGCTGCCGGATGGCGTCTGGTCCAAGAGCACCGATCCATCGCAGCCCTGCACGTTATTAACACGTGCATGCATGCATTCATCATCAATCAAATGAGCTAGACTAAGGGCAATATCAATGCACTGAAAAGGAGTATATCATATGCATTTTCAGTGGATTGTATAATTTCATGTGTTTTTGTGTGAGAAATTTTTTTCGGCTTGATTTTAGTGCTAAGAGTCTTTTTCCTCTTATAAATAAAGGGTGACATCAGATACTTGCATACATGTATGATACTCATGTATGATACTAGCCCTGTAATGCATAGCATCATATAGTAGTGTCATACTCGCACTTTTTTTGTTAGGGGACACATCTTATTTATTTGTTGGTAGAACAACCTACGTCAAGCATAACTCCAACACCGTGTTCACTTCCCGGACTCCGCCGAAAAGAGACCATCACGGTTACACACGCGGTTGATTCATTTTAATTACGGTCAACTTCAGGTTTTCTACAACCGGACGTTAACAAATTCCCATCTGCCCATAACCACGGGCACGGCTTTTGAAAGTTCAAATCCCTGCAGGGGTGTCCCAACTTAGCCCATCACAAGCTCTCACGGTCAACGAAGGAATAGACTTCCTCCCGAGATGTTCTGATCAGACTCGGTATCTCGGTTCTACAAGACACTTCGATAAGTTAAAAGAAATCCAGCAACACCGCCCGAATGTGCCGACAAATCCCAATAGGAGCTGCACATATCTCTTTCTCAGGTCACACTCAGATTGTCTTAGGTACGGGTAGGCCAGCCCAGAGTTGCCCCTGGTGGCCACCGGCAGCTGACAGGTGGACCAACACTCAGAGGAGCACTGGCCCGGGGGGGGGGGGTTAAAATAACGATGACCCTTGAGTCTGCAGAATCCAAGGGAAAGAAAAGGCTAGGTGGCAAATGGTAAAACCAATGTTGGTCATTGCTGGAGGAGTTTTACTCAAGGCGAACTGTCAAGGGGTTCCCATTATAACCCAACCGCGTAAGGAACGCAAAATCCGGGAACATAACACCGATATGACGGAAACTAGGGCGGCAAGAGTGGAACAAAACACCAGGCATAAGGCCGAGCCTTCCACCCTTTACCAAGTATATAGATGCATTAATTAAATAAGATATATTGTGATATCCCAACAAGTAAACATGTTCCAACAAGGAACAACATCTTCATCTTCCAACAAGGAACAAACTTCAATCTTCACCGGCAACTAACAATGCTATAAGAGGAGCTGAGCAAAGCGGTAACATAGCCAAACAACGGTTTGCTAGGACAAGGTGGGTTAGAGGCTTGGTTTACAATATGGGAGGCATGATAAGTAAGTGGTAGGTATCGCAGCGTAGGCATAGCAAAAGAGCGAGCAACTAGCAAGCAAAGATAGAAGTGATTTCGAGGGTATGGTCACCTTGCCTGAGATCCCGCAAGGAAGAAGAACGAGTCCATGAAGAAGACAAACGGACGTAGTCGAACGGGTCCTCACAAACGCGACGTTATCGGAACCAATCCGAAGGAGCAACACCGGAAAGGAGCAAACAATCATGGTAAACAACCACCACATAAGCATGGCACGGTGCGCAAACAAGTATGATGCATGTCTGGTTTAATGAGGCATGGCATGACAAAGTGCACAAACAAAACTACAAATTAAGTGGAGCTCAATATGCAACTCCGTTGCATATTGACGAAACACCACATTCAAGTTATTTAGTTCGATCTCATTTATGTACTCAACAATATTAAATGTTGTTAAGCATGTCAAGAGGTGAAACATAACAAAACTATACCATCTAAACAATTTAAATGGGGCCAGATATAACAAACAACGCATCCGGTAAATCCCCATATGCATTAGTAATTTAATGTAAACAACAATTTTAAACATTCTTGATGTTGTTATCATGATGCGGATGACATTGCAAGTTTATATGCAAAATTTATGAAAAAGTTGACATGATAAGATATGAGGCATTTGTCATCGTGGCGGAAAGAAAGGGGTGCCACGGCAACGATACCGAAAACGATGCCACGACAACGTCCCGGTTCCGGTAACTCGATTGAGATACCGATGCAAAGGAGAAGTGTGCGGATGCGTGCAAAAGATGGTGGGGCGCTCCCGGATTCCGGGTGTCCCACGAGACGACGGTAACAAGGCAAAAGAGGGGCAACGTGCATCGACAACTTGAGCACGGAGTAAGCACGAGCATCTCATACATCACACATGCATTAGTTCACGGACGGTCGTCTCGGCGGTTATACCTTTGAAGCGTGCATTATCGGAGCGGTTCGAGTCGGCATAGAGGAAGTAGTGGAAGTAGACGTTCTCGGACGTTGAGGGAAGTAGTGGTTCACGCGACGGTAGTCGAAGTAGTCGTCCTATCGTTCATCGGCGATGGTAGTGGTTCACGTTCTTACTCGCACAATTTTCCGTAGATGTTCGGGGTCACGGCGAGGAACTTGACGTCCACGGAGGCTTCGAGGGTCGACGGTAGTGGTACTCGTGACAGTAGCGGAACTTGACGTGGTATGATCCACCGGTCTTCGCGACGGTAGTCGTACATGCTCTGATGGTCGGGGTCAGTAGAGGTACTCACGGCGATAGGGGAAGTAGTGGTACACATCTCGCGTTTGTGCTACATGGATCACCGGCGATGGTAGATGTACACAGCAAAAGTAGTGGTACTATGCGTCAAATGTCGTGGTTCTTGGGGTCTTCGGACTTGCCGGTCTCGGTTCTTGCGACGGTAGTGATTCCCGTATCAACGTAGAGTAGTTGTACTTGACGGTTCCACATCGATCGTGGAGGTCCACGTATCGTAGATGTCCGGGGTCAACATTAGTGGAACTTAGCGCACCCTAGTGCCATCGGCTCCTTGGCGTTCCGAAACGAAGACTACAAGGGGCCTCGAGGTGGTGGTGGTGCAGCTCTACACCACATAGGAGGAAGATCTTGGGCATGAGGCGTCCATGGTGGCCAGAGCCGAGGTGGATGACGAAGTAGCGGTCCCGCGGTTGAAGACGAACGGCGACGGCGCGGGTAACAAGGGAGGTCAGAGGGCGCGGCGGTGCTAAACTTGATGAATTCCGGCGAGGCCGGCAGGGGCGCAGTGCAGGAGGGGCGGAGGCCAGCTTGCTGATGAGGCGGCCATGCCTCAGCAGGGGCCGGCAGGAGGGTCGACGGGGCGATACTCGCCGGAGACGGGGCAGAATGGGACGGGTCGAGGGGCTCCTCCCCTGGCGACGGAGCTGACGAGCCGGTGGCGCCGTGTAGACGAGGAGGCAGCGAGGAGGTAGAGGGTGGATGATGGAGCAGGTCCGGCGAGGAAGATGCAGGGGAGGCCCAGCAGGCTGTCGTGCCCGGCGTCCCTGGCGACGCGGCAGGGCGGCGAGCTCGGCCCTCGCGGTGATGGTGGAGGAGAGTAGGGGACGGGATCGTGTAGAGGAGCGAGAGGGAGGAGGAGTGGAGAGACAAGGGAGAGTGGGCGGATCGAGGGTGAAGCCCTGTGCGTGTGTGGCGGCGCAGGAGGAGAACGAAGGGAGAGGGAGATGGGATCGAGCGAAGGCGGCGCTCGGGGGGAGGACAAAGGGAATCGAGGGGATGGGGTCTCCTGGCGCTAGGTTAGGATTAGATGGGCCTGAGGCCGGCCCAGTGGGGAGGGCGCCGGCTGGGCCTTAGAAGGCTGCGGACCTGCTGGTTTTTCTCTTCCTCTCTCTCTTTCTCTAAAATCTCTTTTTCCATTAAAAAAAACAAAACAGAAAAAGAGAAAGAAAAGAAAGAGAAGTTAGGGATGGAATCTGGGCATGGGGATAATTTTCACGGACTCATAAAAATATTCATGGTTCGAGAAAATTAGAAGTGGCAAGATCGGAAGATATGAATTCAAACTCATTTGAATTTAATCAAATGGTTTGAACTAGGGCTAGGGTTTTGAAGTGCCCAGAAATGTTGAGAATTTAGGTGGAGCTTGGGGAAGTGACGAAAGAAATTACAGGAAAAGTTTGGGGACCAAGCTTGAAGCGGAAAGGGGCATGTGATAAATTGCAAGTGTGTTATAGGTGATTCCAAAAATGGAATATTTAATATAGCTCCCTAATATCGGGAGGATATGTTATAAAGAGAATCACCAAGTGAATTCCCTCGGTTTAAATGGATCAAAGATCCATGCCATTTATTTAGTTGAGTTAAAAAAAGAAATGACATGATGGCATGATGACATGATGCAAAGCAAAAACAAAAGGGCAAGCACAAATGAAACAAAAGGCGAAACCCGGAATATATGGAAGTCTTCTCGAGCATCGGTCTCGGGGCGTTACAGCAGCTTTGTATGACGGCGTGCTTGGACACCGACAACGGCAAGGCGGCATGCCAACACCATCTCTCCATGTACCTTCCCATCACATTCTCTATCACGCGCCGCGACATCCTGATGGGGCAAATAACCTCCATGGACGGCAGCCACTTCTTGTTGTCATTCCGACGAGGATTGCATCCCCGAGAGGGCTTTAACAAAATTGGCCGCTCCAATGAGTGGTTCAGCATGAGGTACAACTACAAGAAGGTCGGGCAGGCTGTAAAACATAATATGTTGGGAACTTGCTCGATACCCTAAACGGGGTGTGGCTCTTTCATTATATAGAGGTACCAAGAGGTATAATACAAAGATACAATATTAATACACAGACTACGTATATATACAGTCTAACACCCTTCCTCAATCTTAACTGTGGCCTGAAGTATAAAGCAAGTTAAGATTGCGCCTACAACCTACAAACTGTGGTTGTGGAAGAAGCTTCGTGAAGATGTCAGCAAGTTGATCCTTCGACGAAATGAACTTGATACAAAGTAGCTTCTGTGCAACACGTTCCCGAACAAAATGATAGTCAACCCCAATGTGCTTCGTCCTAGCGTGAAACACTAGATTAGATGAAAGATATGTAGCACCAATGTTATCACACCACAGAACCGGAGGATGAGTTGAAGCAACTCTCAACTCTCTCAAGAGAGACTGTACCCATATGATCTCAGCAGTGACATCAACAACTGCTTTGTACTCAGCTTCAGTTACTGCGAGACACTATGGCCTGCTTTCGAGCATTCCAGGCGATCAAGTTAGAACCCAGAAATACCGCATATCCCCCCATGGATCGCCTGTCATCAGGACTGCCAGCCCAATCTGCATCTGATAAAGCTGAGAGCTCACATGATGGCGCAGGCTGAAGAAACAAACCATAGGAGACAGTAAGACATATGTAACGCAAAATACGTTTCACAGCTGACCAATGAGATGTCCTGGGTGCATGAAGAAACTGACAGACACGGTTGACTGCATAGGAGATATCAGGCCTGGTAATAGTAAGGTATTGCAGACCACCAACGAGACTGCGATACTCAGTAGCATCCTCAGGTGAAAGAGAATCTCCATCAAGGGCGGATAACCGATCAGTGGCAGACATCGGAGTAATAGCATGTTTGCACTTCAGCATACCAGCACGATGCAGCAAGTCCAAGGAGTACTTCTTCTGTGTAAGAGTCAAACCAGCAGAAGAACGTGAAGCCTCCAGACCAAGGAAAAAATGCAAGGCACCCAAATCCTTGACAGCAAAGTCACCACTGAGTGCAACCACAAGATGATCAGCAGCAGCATGGGATGAACTAATGAGAATGATATCATCAACATAAACCAGAAGATACATCGTAACCTCAGGACGCTGAAGAAGGAACATCGATGTGTCTGCAGTGGAGGGAGTAAACCTAAGTGCTCGGAGAACGGAGCCAAGACGAACATGCCATGCACGAGGAGCCTGTTTCAGTCCATATAGCGCCTTAGTCAGACGACAGAGATGACGAGGGCGTGCAGGATCAACAAATCCAGGTGGCTGGCGCATATAAACCTCCTCCTCCAGAATTCCATGGAGGAAAGCGTTCTGCACATCAAGTTGACGAAGAGACCATCCATGAGTGACAGCAAGAGACAACAGCAAGCGAATGGTAGTAGGCTTGATGACTGGACTGAACGTGTCTTCATAATCAAGACCATACCTCTGTTTGAAGCCCTTGGCAACAAGCCGTGCCTTGTAGCGTTCGATGGAACCATCAGCATGTCTCTTGACTTTGAAAACCCACTTGGAATCAATACCATTGACACCAGCTACTGGAGGAACAAGTTGCCAAGTGTCATTTTTCTGGAGAGCCTGAAACTCCTGTTCCATAGCAGCGTGCCAGTGAGGAATACTCAGTGCAGTCTGGAAGTGTCAAGGCTCGGTAGTGGGATCAGCAGCAGTGTGATCGATGCACACGGCTAGCCATGCCACAGTCCCGTCCTTGCGTTCCTTCGGACAGAAAATACCCGACTGACTCTGTGTACGAGGACGAAGAGGGACCACAGACCGTGCCGGCGATACCGACGCAACCGGTGATGGAGACGAAGCTGCAGCATCGGGAGAGCTCGCACTAGGGCTCCCTGACGACGACGAGCCAGGCGAGGCCAGCCCACTAGCAACCGAGGCGGGACTGACCGGGTCCAGCTCCAGGCCGGTTGAAGCAACCGCCGGCCGAGGCAAAGATGCCTCCAGGTCGGGCGTGACCCCTCCTGGGTCAGGCGGAGCGCCGGCTAATGGACCAGGCAAGGCTAGCGGCACGCCAGGCGAGGCCATCCGAGGGCCAGGCGGGCCGCCGGCCGAAGGACTGGGCGAGTCCAGTGGCGGCTAGGCGAGGCCACCCGTGGGCCAGGCGAGACCGGCGCCCGCACGGCAGCCTCCAGTGGCGATGTAGGGGTGGGTACACGGGTCGAACCCGATATGCATGGCACATCCACATCCCGAGAAGGAGCTGCCGCGTCGGTTTCCTGTTCATCAAGAAGCTCAAGACGAGCGCCACGTCCAATACCTGCAGCATGATTAGGCAACAATGCAGGGGCATATGCAACATCCACAAATTGATCAGGCAAAGGTATGGACATGTGCACCGGTTGTGAGGAAGTGGTAGAGTTGGTCGGAAGTGCGCGAAAAGGAAACACGTTTTCATCAAACACCACGTCACGAGAGATGTAAACGCGATTGGTAGGAACATGGAGGCATTTGTACCCTTTCTGAAGAGAACTGTACCCCAGGAAGACGCACTTCTTACACCGAAACTCTAACTTACGCTTGTTATATGGGCGAAGGTGAGGCCAACATGCACACCCGAACACCTTAAAAAAGTGTAGTCTAGAGTCTCTTTGAGCAAGAGTTCAAGCGGAGTTTGCATTTTCAGGAGTCGTGAGGGAAGCCTATTTATGAGAAAACAAGCTGTGGAGAAAGCATCACTCCAAAACCGAAATGGAACGGGTGCATGAGCGAGCAAGGTTAGGCCAGTTTCAACAAGATGACGATGCTTACGTTCGGCAGTTCCATTTTGCTGATGTGTACGAGGACAAGACACACGATGCGAAATCCCAAGTTTGTTAAAAAAAGAGTTGAGGTTGTGGTATTCACCTCCCCCCAGTCAGATTGAACATGGATGATTTTCTGCTTAAGGAGACGCTCAACATGTGCTTGAAACTGGATAAAAACATCGAACACATCAGACTTGCGCTTAATAAGATATAGCCAAGTAAACCGACTATAAGCATCAATAAAACTGACATAATAATTGTGGCCACTAACAGACATCTGGGCATGACCCCATACATCAGAAAACACAAGCTCAAGAGGATGTTTCACAACACGACTAGACTCTGAAAACGGAAGTTGGTGACTCTTGCCCTGCTGACAGGCATCATAAACGGTTTCAGCAGATTTATTGGACACAACTGGTAGTTCATGACGATGCAACACATGACGAACTATAGGAGCCGCAGGATGACCAAGGCGCGCATGACAGTGCGTAGGAGACACACGAACACCACTGAACGCCTGAGGAGAAGACTGCATGGATGGTGTGCTCGGTACATCAAGTGCGTACAAGCCATGGCGAAGACGACCGCTAAGCAGAACGACCCTCGTGTCCCGATCCTTGATAAAGAAACGAGAAGGGTGAAACTCAGCATGGACATTATTATCACGTGTAAGTTGAGGAATAGACAACAAACTACGCGTAGCAGAGGGAACACGAAGGACATTGGAAAGATGTAGTTTGCGAAAATTGTGTGCAAGGAGAGAAGCTTGACCAACATGAGAGATGCGCATACCTGCTCCGCTGGTAGTGTGCACCTGATCATGACCACGATATGGCTCCTGAGTAGAGAGCTTGCCCATCTCGCCGGTGAGGTGGTTAGTAGCGCCGGTGTCCATATACCATGTTGGATCAATGGAGTAGGACGGAGTGCGACCATGATCATGACTAGTCACGGCGGCGGCAGCCTGCTTGTCGTTTCCTTTGCCATTGTTGCCAAGGCCCAGAAAATCTTGCTTGTAGCGACGATGACAGCGAGATGCAATGTGGCGCTCCAGGCCACACAGCTGGCAAGCCTGCGGGGCACCGCAGGAGGAGCAGCAAGCAACCGTCCGGTTGCCACCCGTGATGGATGGCGCATTGCCACGCGGGGCCGGCTGTGAAGATGGTGCCTGCTTGCCCCCTGAAGATGAAGGCCGCTGAGGTTTGCCGCGAGTCGCGGCGTTGGCGGAGGCGAAGCCCGGTGAGACACGGCGGGCCTTGACGCTGTTCACGGCCAAGGAGTCGGGCATACAGCTCGCGAGGTGGAAATGGATCGTCACGGCCATGAACGTTCTCAACGAGATTGTCATAATCATCGTCGAGCCTGTTAAGAACGAAAGTGGCGAACTCCTCATCCTGCAGAGACTGGCCAACCGAGGCCAATGTGTCGGCGAGACCCCGCATCTTGTTGAAGTAGTCCGTGATGCTGAGGTCACCAAGCTTGGTCTCACCAATCTCGGTGCGTATAGAATGAGCATGTGCCTGAGACTGCGAGGCGAAGCTGATGTGAAGCGCCACCCATGTCTCCCAGGATGTAGCAGCGAAGATGACCAGCGACGAGACACTCGGAGTGAGCGAGGACTGGATGGCAGAGAGAATGGCCTGATCCTGGGCCACCCATGTATGATACGTCGGGTGATGAGTGGGCGGACACGAGATGGATCCGTCAACATAGCCCTCCAGATAGAGACTGCGCAGAAGCGACAACACCTGGGCACGCCAGGACAGGTAGTTGTCCGGCGTGAGCTTCACCGGCAGCAGATGCGAGAAGTAAAACGGTGATGGCGCCGTGACCTGAGTGGCGTGAGCATGCATCGGTGGCGCGTAGAGACCCATCGACGGGGTTGTCTCGAGATGAGGAGCACCCGTCGAGTAGACGCCAGGAGCACCGGGAACGAGGGCGTCGGCTCCGCAGTTCGCCGCGGCCCCGTAGGATGGTTGCGGCGGTGCAGCCACGAACCCAGATGGCGCGGGGTAGGATTGACGCGGTGACGGCGCGTAGGGCTGCGGTGGCTGCGCCAGGAAGTGCTGCTGCGGTGGCAGCGCGGAGTAGATCGGCGCCAACGGTGGCCCGTGGTGATGTGACGAGAGAGCCGCATAGGGTTGGTGATGATGCGGCGCCGCGTAGGACGCCACGGGCCAGGAGGACTGTGGCGGCTGAAGGGAGCCCTGGGCCGCCAGCGGCGCACCATACAAGGCAGGACTAACGCCACTGGGCGTCTGCGCAACGACGCCGTAGGGCGGCTACACGGCAATGCCATGAGACGGCGGCGCAGCGAACTCAGCAGAGGAGTTGGCCGACGGATTCGATCCGATCGGGGACTCGGTCGGCGGCAGGGCTCCGTAGGCCGACGCAAGGGGCCGAGAAGCGAGGAACGGTGACATAGGAGCGAGGGTCGGCGCGACGGTGGTGGCAGCGACGGAATACGGCGCACCGGTGGCGGCGGCGGCGGGAGCAGCGGAAGACATCGAAACCCTAGTCTGATACCATGTAAAACATAATATGTTGGGAACTTGCTCGACACCCTAAATGGGGTGTGGCTCTTTCATTATATAGAGGTACCAAGAGGTACAATACAATGTTACAATATTAATACACAGACTACATATATATACAGTCTAACACAGGCGAGGGAGCTTTTCCGAAGAACCGAGACGTCCAGGTGTTTGATGAAATTTTGTCGCCATTAATTATAAAGTTGGATGAGTATGTTTACATGAGTCACTTCGCCAGGTCATGTGTTTTAGACTAAAAGAAAGAATTAAAAAAAGAGAAAGCCATGTAAGTGGTGCATAGTAATACATGTACGTGCACCACTAGCTAGTCCCATGATTAATTAATGTTGGACTAACAATGTGCCCGTGTGTTGTAACGGATCCAAAGTAGAATAATACTTGTTCACAAACTTGAAAGAAACACTGTAGTTTTGATATACATATATCACAAAAAATATATTATGTTTCACTCAAAATATATTCATCGGGTTGTCTTGATGAGGTAAGGGAGAGATATGGTTGGTTTCAAGATACTAAGGGGTTTTCTGCAAACTGAAGCAGAGAAGTGACCTATTGTTGCAAAAAGACCACAATTTACCTCACAGTCGTTAGATGCAGATCTAATGGTTACAAATAACGAAGTTTTCTAGGGAGGAATGAAAGCCTTTAAGAAGAAAGAAAATAATAAACAAAAATAAAACCAAAAAACAAAATAATGAAGTTTTCTATGGAAGAATGAAACCCTTTAAGAAGAAAGAAAACTAAAAAATAACTTGCACACAAGTATGCCCTAAAATTGCACTTTTCTAATATGCCAAAAATAAGCATATACAGTCCAATTTTTGCTTTCTACTATAATTTACACACATGGTGTATCATACTTGTGTGTATACTTACTTACAAACACAAAAATAAAAGTAATTTTTTTCTAATAAGAAGTGAAGTATAGTGGCATTGGTACCACCCTTTAAGAAGAAAGGAATTCAAAAATAATAATGATGCAATTTGCACACAATTTACACATAAGTTGCGGTTTTTTAGTTATCTAAGAATAAACATATAATAGTGAATTGTACATAAAAATGAAGTTTTTAAACAAGTAACGAATAAATGGCATTGGTATCTTCCTTAAACCAGGAAATGAATTAAAAACTAAACATAATAAAACTAATAAAGTTTTCTAAGAGGGAATAAATTAACGACATTGGAATTACTCTTAAGAAGAAAGAAATAAAGAAAAAACTTCCACACAACTTTGCAATGAAATTGCACCTTTTGTAATATGCAGCGAATACACATATAATAATGCAATTTTAGCAGTCTAGTATAATTTACAAACATATTTTATAGTACTTTCATGCATACATACACATAATAATAGCAAAATGTATTTAATTAACAAAAAAAAGCACAAAACAATTAGCATTGGTATTACCCTTAAAGAATAAAGAAAATAAAAAAACAAAAATTTCCACACAATTAGCACAAAATGCACTTTTTATAATAGGTAGAATAAATATATAAGAGTGAAGTTTCCGTACTGCAATGTAATTTGTAGATGTAGTACTTGCATGTATATATTTTCACGCACTCGACATCCGAAAATTTATGTAAAGAAAAAAATGAACTGAAAAAAAAATCTACACGTGCAGAAAACAAAAGCAAACACATGGGAAAAAAGCATGCACACACCAAAATTCAGCCCAAGAGCGAAATCGACTGATGCAAAATAGGTGTCAATCGAATCCAAACAGCCCAATACCACCAGCAAAACATGACCGAAAAAAGAAAAACTACACAAATCTTAAAGCACAATCCAAGGGCCAGAAAATCGATTGACCACAAAACAAAAATTCAGCTGACTGAAATCTAGCTAAATTCCTTGATTTTAGCAAGATACTACTTAGTACTATGTTTTAAGGATAAAAGGCACCACGTTACTTTCAACAACTGTGTCTATGTATCAATGGCTAATCCTCGTCCTGCTTCCTTTGCTTGTTGTGCTCGCCTTTCTTAATTTTACATTGGTGCTTTTAATCTTAATTTTACCTTGGTGCTTTTAATGTGCGATGCGTTGTAAGCTATCCAGTCAGCCCCTTTGTATGGTTCGCTCATTGTGGCGTGTTGTTTGTTGTAATTTCTAGCTGGTTGTTGGCTTTTTAAATTCAAAGTTAGGTTCGTCTCAAGCCTCCGTTCTAGAAAAGAATATTTATAGCTAGGACTCACTTTAGCTATATGTAAGCTGTTTCCATTGTATAAAAATTGTAGAAGTAAATTTTCTCACCGTTTATTCTTTTGTCAAAATTTGTGTTGTTTCAAGGTTATTGTGCGGAATTTCCTTTTTTTTAGGTAAACATGCAAACTCTATTACTCAGGCATCACCATGATCGGGGCGAAGGCAAGGTTTCCAGGATGACCTAACCACACGTGACAGCCAACCCCTAAAGCTAGAGCATGTTTTGCAAGACTATGAGCCTCAACATTCAAGGTCCTAAACTCATGACGGAAATTACAGGAAATGGAAACTGGATTGATATTTCATGTATAACTGCACCATAAGAAGAACACTTTCTCACCATGGTGAAAGACATTAGTTCATAAACATAAAATGTGCAAAGTAACAAGATATTTGTGGAAGAGGATTTGGAGCACTCGGGTGCTCCGCCCCCTATATGAGTATTAAATTCAGAAAACAAACCAGAAAAATTCAAGAAACACTGAAATTTTGGGATATCAAATCTGGGTGCCCGAACTACTCCCGTGTGAAGTTTCATAAAAATAACTCAGGAAATGTATTCTCACAAAAAAGTCAAAAAAAAATCTATGTATGGAAAGGGAAAAACTGTTTGTATGGATTGTAGGTCGGACTATTTTCTTTGCCATGGATACATTTCATAGTACTTTTTCACAAAACTTCACACGGGAATAGATTGGACACCCATGTTTGAGATCCTCAAATTCCATGCTTAATTTAAAATTGATATTCATTAGGGGGTGGAGCATCCAAGAACTCCTGTGTATTTAACGATATCGGCCCCCTGCATCTTTCTCAGCAGGAGTAGAACAGCATCTAACTAGAAATCTAGGACGAGAAGAAAATGTATGTAAGCATGTGTATTATTTTATTGTCATTTTATTTTGCAGTGAGTATTGTGGTATTACAAATTAGGCATGGAACAGAGCCTTCAAAATACAAATCATTGCATCCATGGCACCTGTAGGTGATGCCGTTGCTTCTAGTAATAGTAGTTCTGGTTGGTGACTCTACAGTTCTTCCTTATCTCGTAACGGGTACTACTCTCGGCCGGGAGCTTGCTGAGCTTGACCATGGCGGCGGCGAAGTCGTTGTTCCACTTGGTGGCGTTATCCATGTACTCGGCCATAGCGTTCCCGGCGTCGGTGTCGGTGCGCATAACCCAGTCGGACTTGAAGAGCACCCTGTTCTGCAGGTTGGCGTGGTAGTAGCTGTTGTCCAGGGCGCCCTTGGCCGCGGTGTTCACCCCTGTGGGGTCGTACCCGGCGGTGGTCTGAAAGCTCGAGCTCATGTCGCGGATGTTGTTCTTCTCAATCGGATCTGGTGTATTTTGGCTCTTCTTCTGGGCCTCGACGTCTGCGACAAGAGCCTGTTTGTAGTTGTCGTCGATCGGGGTCGCGGTTGATTTGTTGAGGCGGTCTTGGAAGGACGAGAGGTGCGAGACGCCGATGGAGTGCGCGCCGGAGAGGATGACGAGCTCCCTCGGGGTGAACTTCTTCTTGTCGAAGTTGTCCACGAGCTGCTGGAACTCGAAGGTGGATTGCGGGAGGACGGCGTCTGCGGCGGCGGCCGACGAGTTGATGCCGTCCTTGCGCCCCGAGGGGACGGAGTAGGCGATCTTGCCATTACTCAGGTACCTGGCCGCATCTCGCGCGGCGAAGACGACGATGTCGGCGCAGGAGACGCCGTCGCCCAGCTTGTACTTGATGGTGTCGATGAGGTTGAAGCCGTCCAGGCCGATGTTGTTGATCGCCTTCTTCTCGGTGTTGGTACCGTATGGCGTCTTGTCCAAGAGCACCGATCCATCGCAACCCTGCACGTCATTAACACGTGCATGCATGCATGTCAGAATGAAGAATTGATATGTACCGTGCATGGATCCACTGTCCATTGCTTTGAGATTCTGATTTTGAGATTTTTTGTCTTCTTTTAATCAAATCTCATTCTAGTGATACGACATACAATAAAGGAGAAGAGAAAATTATAATCTCCACGAAAAATCTAACAAATATAGCATCCACTGAGATTTAGCAATCCGCCAATCCCATTCTTTTAAAGTGTTACATTAGTTTTCTTTACATGTTTCAAGGTGTAACATGATGTTTAAAGTGGATGCATTACGCATGCATGGCACTCCCTTCCATTCATATTACCCGTCACTGATTTAGTATAAAATTTACTCTTTCATCAAATGAGGCAATAGTAACAGGCACACAAATTAGGCGATCAACTTTTGATGGCAACTTACATTGACCCAGCAGTCGTGGAACACCAGCCGGACGAGGGCGGCGCCGATGCCGGGGTTGCTCTTGATGGCCTTCTCTACTTCTGTCCTCACGGTGCCCTCCACGTCCACGTAGGCGGCCTTTGTGCCTCCCGCAGAACAGGCCAGCAGCAGGCACAGAGACAGCAGGGCGGCGCCGGCGTTAACCTTGGCCATCTTAATCCGATATTTGCTAAGATAAACTGCTGCTGTGGTGCGTGTGCTTATAGATAGCTTAAGGTCGACGATCATGTATAATACTCTAGCTCCTATGCTTAGCTTGCATCCACTCATGAAGATCGATCGGCAAGATGGCATTATTTGTTCTTGCTGCTGGATGCAAGCAGGGCATTTGACCGGAAATACAGGCCGGTTACAGCACGCGTGGTGTCGTTACTCTACACTGGTCAATGGAGTGCCAAGTTGCAAGGAATTTTGCTTGCCTTTCGTGTTTTTCTAATTGATCGTGCTGGGGGTGCAGTTTCCATTATGAGAACTGCTGAGAGGAGATGCATGTGCAACGGTTACGTGAGTAGTCGCTGCCATGTTGGAGGCAACTAACTGAGTCCGATATATATCTGCAGCTACGTTGCCTATTACTCCCTCTGTAAACAAATATAAGAACGTTTAGATCACTGTCTTATATTTATTTAAGGAGGGAGTACTACTATATGATATTTATAGAACTGGAGGAGGGATTAGGCTAGTTAGGTATCGGAACATGTCTGACTTGGACATATCCAAACTTACACTAGTTAGTTTAGGTCATCATCCACGGTTCAACGAACCATCGGCGCGGGTTGATGTGCGATCGGGGGAGGGGGGCATCATCGCACACGCCACATAAAATGCGTGCCAATGGGGTGGGTTGCACACAATTAAAAAAAATGTGTATGACAATAACGCAAATAGTGCCACGAGGCAACCATAACACATGTTTTTTCAAAGTGGATACATCGCTTCTAGCCATGTGGAAAAAGTTCACGGATATAAAAAATGGTCATGTATATTTCTGAAAGGTGCATACATGTCTATTAAAAACTGTTTTTCTTTTATACAATTATTAATCAGATATTCAAAAATATGTGTTGTGTATTTAAAAAGTATTCATCATGTTTTTCTAAAATTTCATTGTGTATATAAAAATGTTGGTTGTGCACTAAACATTTATCAGGTGTATTTTTTATGGTATACTGAAAATATTTCTCCTGTAGTTCAAAATTTTCCCTTGTGTCACTTTAGAAAAAATCATCGTCTATTTAAAAAATTGTCACATGTTACGAAATTGTGCACCATATATTTCAAACATATTCATCATATATTTAAAAATCAGCATGTTACTAAAAATGTTTAACATGTAATAAGAATTGACGACTGGTATTTGGAAATATACAGGTAATTCATAATGTGTTTACACACTTCACAAAATGTTCATATAGAGTTGAAAAATAGTTCACTATATTAAATAATTTTTCTGTGCATTTGTAAAAAGTATTCATGATTTAAATAATCACACATTTTAGGAAAGGTTTATGTATTTTTCTTAAGTAAAAACTAAAATGGAATGCTCTTAAAACACACGATGACCATTTTCAGTAATACACGCAGAACATTTTCTGAAATATGTTATGCACATTTTTAAATGCATCGAAAACCTTTTTGGAACCATGATAAAAAAATTAGTACGCACTCAACATTTTCTAATGTGATTGATATTTTTTAAATGCACGACGAAGCTTTCTCAGTACAAGGTGAACATTTTTTGTGCAGTAGACACTAAATGTTTTTTATATACATGAAGACCAGTTTTTTATTACGAGGTGAGCACTTTTTTAGTACACGGTGACTTTTTTAAAACACAATGTACTGATTTTCAATACAGATGAAATTTATTAACATGTGATGAATTTTTTAAATAAACAATGAACCTTATTTTAAACAGGCTCAACTAATTTTAATGCGCGACAAATGTTTCCATAATATGTGACAAACAATTTTTCTAAACACAACACGCATATTATTAATAGGCGGTGAACATTTTTTCGTAAACCTTCAATAAAGGCTTTCATGCATTTTTAATAAATAGGTTGATATCTTTTTCGAAGAGACAATTACTATATAGATTAAAAATCATTTTTTGTAAATTAATTGTTCAAAACTTAATGGAAAAGTAAGAAACGAAAAACAAATGCACTCGACTATTATAGAGAAAAAGGGAGACAAAAGAAAATTAGAAAAAATGCCTACTGTAGACTGTAGTACTACCTCTTATCCATAATGAGTGTTGCAGTTTTGAACTAACCCTTGT
Source organism: Triticum aestivum (assembly GCF_018294505.1). Taxonomy (NCBI): domain Eukaryota; kingdom Viridiplantae; phylum Streptophyta; class Magnoliopsida; order Poales; family Poaceae; genus Triticum; species Triticum aestivum. The sequence goes on along the minus strand of NC_057806.1, from coordinate 37,893,633 downwards.
TAAAAACTGGGAGACTTATTTCATTTTGTTTTTTTTTGCGAGGGGAAATATTTCATTTTAGGGAGGCCTACCGTAGTAGCACGGAACTGTTTATCATTACCACGGGACAGAACTCTGTCTCGCCTTCAGCAATCCCGCAACGGCCAAACCCAGCAAGCATTTGTCCTGTGCGCAGGTGACGCCGTTCTGATTTTTGGCGTGTCGGTATCTTTCAGCTTGGTGTGCTATGCATAGGTTTCCCTTTTTCTCTTTTCTTAATTCTTTTTTCTGTTTGAACTTTCTGTTTTCTTTTTTTCATTTTCTATTTTCTATTTTTCTTCCGTTTCCCCTTGTTCTTAGCTGGGGTAGTTTACATATTTTTTCTACCTTTTCTTGTTTCTTTTTTGGTTATTTTCCCCTTTTTCAAATAATGTCTACTTTTATCAATGCATATTTGTTTTACATTCTGAACATTTTTATAATACAAGATGTATATTTTCCAATTATATATTTTAATTATTTTAAAAAGACATGTTAAACATTTTTCAAAAAACATCGTACATCTTTTTAAAGGCATGAAGCATTGTTTAGAACCAAGTCAAAAAAATTATATCATATAACCATTTTATGAATCAAGAAAATATATTTAAATCACGTGAACATATTTTAAATGATGCATACATTTTATTGAATGGTATGCACCATATTTTGAACAAGTGAACATTTTTTATATCGTAACATTTTTCAAAATGTCATCAGGATTTTTCCAAACACATGATCATTTTTAATTGTACGCACATTTTTCTGAATGGTACAAAATGTTTTTCTAAAATGTCACAAACATTGTTTCAAAACACGTCAACATTTTAAAACATAATGTATATATTTTTAATTCTATGGACGTTTTTTAAAATTATGCAAACAGTCATCATATAAAAAAAATTGAACATGCAATCAACATTTTTTTTTGAAATTTGTAAAAATATTTTTCTAGTTTAGCAATATAAGTTTAAATAATAGAATAATAAAAGACCCTGCCCTGCAGAACCAGCGGTCCCGAACTGGGTGGGCCTGCTTAGGGGTGTCTGAGGCGAGCGCTACATTGAGCTCACAGCAGGCGAGTCATATCCCCTCCATTATAATGTGCCGGACTAGGTGAGAAGGACTTCAGGCCCGCGATGTGTATTGCTCGCAAAGAGCAAGATGCAACAATGTGGCTAAATACTCCTAAAAAAACAATGTGGCTAAATACTCCTCTTTGCTTGATCAGGGTGGCCACTTGTGGCTAATTTCTCTTGTATTCCCATGAACATCCACATTGATCAATAAAGTATTGGCAATTCTAAAAAAAACAATGTGGTTAAATTAACATTACTCCCTCCATTTTTGTATACAAGGCCACAAACTCAGATTACAAGTACCAATGTAAAATTTAATGTCTGCTTTACAAGTCAACTTTTTTTCTTGTTTACTGGGATCATTAATACTTCGCATGCATGCAAAGAAACTGAGTGGAGGAAGTAGTTGGCTGTCATTATGACTGCATACATGCAAGTATTAAACATGTTGTTAGTACGAGAAAATATCATTAACTTTGCCTCGATTACTGTTCGTGGCCTTGTATAGATGCAAAATGTATATTCCATAGTGGCCTTGTATATAAAAATGGAGGGAGTACTAAAGATGTTGCAATGTAACACCATCCAAGTGGAAACCAATTCCTTGCTGTTATTGCGAGCTGTTCAGGGTAAGAAACATGACCGAGCTGCACATGGTGCAACTTTCAGGGAGATTAAATGTTTTGCCAGTTTGAATTTTGCTCGTTTTAGTATTTTGCGTTGCCCACGGGCTTGTAATAAAGTAGCTGATTCTTTAGCACATTTGGTGCTAGCCTAGAGCTTGCGTCCTCAACTGTATGGGCGGATGGGGTCCCGGACTTCGCTTGTAGTCTGGTTACCAACGATTTAGCTGGTTGTTCTGGTTAATGGAATAGAGAAGTATTCTGGTTTTTTTAAAAAGATGTTGCAATGTACATCTTTATGTACATTATTTGTTGCATTAGTAAAGATGTTCAAAAAATTTATGCATGATCATATGAAAGAAAAAGAGTGATTCTGATTTTTACCCTCTACTTTGACATTTTTATGCTAATTTGGTATCATCCGAATTACCTCATTTAAGGAAAGTTTTACCAGTTATATCCTTTATAATGTTTTGAGAGCAACCATGTGTCCTGTTGCCATGTACGCGTGACATGTCATGCCATCGTTTTTTATACAACAATGTTCTTCACACGAACAAGCCGAATAGCTTAGTCAGACATGATTTTTTCTAATGGTCGTCAGCTGTACAAACGCACTGCATCGTTCAATTGGTTCCGCTAAATAGTTGCATGTGGGTGTTTGGAATGAGTACAACTTAGCTTATGGACGCGAATCGATCCATGCGCGGGGAAAATATACAAGGAGGAAAACCGCTATCTATCACGCCATATACCAAACCGCTAAGGCCCACATAGCAGACCACTCTTAAAATATAAACTTTAATGAGACAAAAACAGGGAAAACTTTCGGTAATTGGGATACAAACTTGCAAAACTTTTGTTAAATAGGGTATTCAGATGAAAACTTACCTAGCTAGCTTTACAAATATCAAGTAGAGGTAAAAATTGGACTTCACTCTACGAAAAATTACATAATTTTACACAATCACTATAGTAGTAATATTTCGGCACATCGTTCGAAATCACTAAACATGAGTGGATACATCGTTCTGGCCATGTGTGTCGGCATAGGAGGACAGAAGAGATGTCGAAGCATCGTATGATGCTTCGTGAGTGCCCTGAGACTGACAGCCGACCTTACTGTTCCTATACACCGCGTAGATAACCAGCTGGATACCTCCCAAGAAGCAACCTATCCCATTTGGGACCTGCATTTTCATTAACATCCCACTTAAAGATCACTAACACTCTTCCATTTTCATTAACCCCAATAAGTGTAAGACTTACCCCGAGGAAGACATCTTTGTCGAGTATGGCATACATGGCCCAGACGCCTCCGTTGAGGAAGAGGAAGAAGGAGAGGAAGAAGGGCATGTACTCCACGCTCCTCGAGGCGATCACCCTTCTCTGTTCCCGCCACAAATTTACACACGTTGTTCAGGAACATGAAACCAATTAGCGGAGCAGCAACTAAAGGGCGTGGCAATCAGGCCCACGAAAACAGCAGCCGGCCAGCCTGCCTTCTCAATCGAGATCTTGGCCCACTCGCACACCTAATTTAACATGACATGATGACTACAGTAGTAGTAGGCCTGTATACTCCTCATGCATTCATTCATTCACACGTGACAGTGCAAGAACGTGTCTCTGACTTGTTTTGGAATGATTTAGATAGTGATCAGCACGTAGCTATGAGCTTAATTAAGCAAAAGGATGTAGGACTACAATATTATAACCCCATATTGATACTATAAGTACATCACGAAGATATCGATCGATCAGCCAGCTACTGTGTTAGTTGGCTGTTTCCTCTGAAAAATAGTGGTTCTGCGTCCAATCAAACAACCCACATGAGATCTCCCCGCCAAAAAAATAAATAGAAAATTCGACATGCCATCCACGCTTTGTATAATGTAATGTAACGAATATATTCTGCATATCGTGTTTCCACATATATGGGTTTTCAAGACGACTGGCATGTCCATCATATCCGTGTACATTTACTGCATCTATGTTTGTTAAATGCAGGTGTATATATGTTGAGATGTTGACCTACACATATGTATAGCATATCTCTTGTCTGGAGGTACGTACGCAAGGTGTGCACATGCCGTACAAGAAAGCGTTAGCTAATGGAAACTGTATAGCTTGACCGAAACCTTGCGTACGTATCCCAACTGAATGGCTGTCTCACGATGTGTATGTATGTATGTGTATGGTTAGAGATGATCTGGTAGTGCTTTCCCACCTCGAACTAAGATCTAACTGGATAAAAATAAGGATCAATCTTTTATGAATATTATTTGTTCTATATTATGTACTGTATTATAGTCTTATGGAGCATAAGTATGAACACAGATTTTACTAACAAAATACAGGTCATATGCCACCAAAAGTATTTGAAAGATGATTCGAATAATGTAACTTTTGGAGTACTATACAACTTCAAAGAAGATGTTTTAGGGTGTTGGTTATATTTAGAGAAAAGTGCGTCCAACACTCGTTTAAATTGAACAGTTTTGCTCTTAGTATTGTTGCAAAGTGAGTTATTTGCTAGGATTTAACTATTAAAAATCATTATATATGTATGGGCCAAAAATTAATGTCAGCATAGCGCAATTACCCACACACACTATCTCTCTTGTGTCAATCATCAGATTAAGAAAAGAAATAAAAATAGCCACGAAAAATATGATGACTGATTTATTTGTTGGGTCTTGGTGTAATGGCCTTACCACGGCAGCGAGTGGGGACCCATACATGAACACGCTAAGGCAAGCACATATCAATCCAATGACCACGATTTTCATGTCAAGCCCACGAATGGCGAATGTTGTGGTCGCGAACACGACCCCAAAAAATCCAATGTCCAAAGCTGCCACCAACTTTGTGGTTTTAACCTGCAAAAGTTGACATGATATTATTGATTGGACACTTTTAGATGGCTGATTGCGCTTGCCATGCGATCATCCATACATATAATATATAGTAAAATTATTATGACATTTTCACAGTCGAACTATATCATAAAATTGCCAAAAAAGAAATATGACAATGAAGCTACTCTTAGGTGGTGTTTGGTTCTCTAGCCCTAGGACTTTTTCTAGTCCCTAGGACTTTTTGAAAAAGACTCTCAAGGAGGTGCTTCTAAGGACTTTTAGCAAAAAGTCCCAAAAAAGTCCCACCCTGTTTGGTTTGGTAGGGACCTTTTCTAGTCCCAACAAAAAAAGTCCCTGGAACCAAACACCCCCTTAGAGTAACTCAGGAAAATGTCGAAAATAACCACATTAATTAAGGCAGCTGAAATAGGAACACAAGATAAGTGGGTCCAAAGGGAAAGAATGCAACTCAATAGAAACAATTAATATGATAGATATGTTGCGTCTAAAGATAGCCACTAATTAAGAGGGTGTTTGGATACGTTTTAGTCCCATGACTAAAAGTAGTGGGACTAAAACTTGCTAGCCTCACCCATGCTCGGATCCAAATACTAAAGAGACTAAAATCAAGTTATTGAGCATTTATTATCCTTCAAACCCTCCAATCCAAAACTCGCATGTGTTCAAGGAGAGAAATTAAATGAGGAGAGAGAGGGCTAATACATATTTTAGTAGGTTTCCTATGACTAAATTTTTTTAGCCTCAAGACTAGTCCTAGCCTCTCTTTAGTCAGGTGTGCTTGGGACTTTAGCCTCTAAAAGAGACTATTTTTAGTCAGACTAAAAATAGTCCCTTGGATCCAAGCATGCTCTAAATAGTTTAGGGTATGAAATTACTTGACCACCCTTCTTGTTCCCTTAATGGGGAAACATACAACTAACTCGGTCAAGACGAGCTACTCCCCTTAATGTGATCGGGCAAGCTACTCCTATAGTTCCATCAATAGGGGAACATACAAATTCAGGAGTAAATTGTTGTCTAAAGATAAAAATGGGTTATATTTGTAGACCGTGTGGCCTTTTTTTTTTTGCGATTCGTAGACCCTGTGGCCTCACATACCCTTTTGGCATGATCGGCCGCGTAGACAAGGAAGAGGACGATGTAGATGGTCTCCATGACAGCGCCGAAGCCATTGACTGTGGCGATGAGCAGGCCGTCAGGCTTGGTGAAGCCGTAGTATAGCCATAGCAATGTGTTGAGCAACGTGAGGACGTACGGCGCCGCCTCGAAGTCCTCCGTCGACCTGCTCCTCACGATCCTCCAGAATGTGGGGCTGCACCATGTTTGTAAAGCAACAACAGCAATCAGCCATGCATGCAAGCAACAACATAAACAAAATCCGGAGGTCGATCCTCCTTCGAAAAAAAAAGAATAAGCAGAAACAAAATACATGCTTCTGTAAATGCGTGCATGATCGCATGCTCTTACATGGGAGAAACAAAGACCAGAACCGAGATGATGTTTCCTGCAAAATGCAAAGGAGGCTTTATGGTCAAACAACAATGAACAAAGAACAAAGTAAGGGTGGGTGCGTGAGAGAGAGAGAGAGAGAGAGAGAGAGAGAGAGAGAGAGAGAGAGAGAGAGAGAGAGAGAGACTCAAGCATGCATGTGCATACCTATGATGCCGATGATGAACAGAGTGGAGTTCATGGCGCGCAGCTGCCAGCCGAGAAAGCTGGTGGAAGGGAGGATGAAGAAGAGGTGCGTCAAACTTAATGAGGAGGTCGAAATTAAAGGACGATGATCTCCAAACTAGGAGGACATCCATCGTACTTAATGCGGAGAAAGCACTGCACGATCGAGCCTGCACTGCTGGATGAGAGGGACAGGCGGTTACGAATTAATTCGAAGCTGGGCCTGAGATAGCTGCCTCGTGCAACACAAGATCACTATAATATGTTGATGCAGATCCGGTTGACCAAAAGGCAGAGATCGACATGCTTATTTCTCCCTTGTTTTCTTGCAGATATGTAATGAGATGTATATCTTTGCAGTTATCATCACGAATCCCCATTTGATTTCATTTTATTTATCTATACTCTACTTGATGTACTTGCGGTCGTCCTTAATTTGGTTCCTTTTTATTCTTTCTTGAGAATATTTCCTGAATTTTTTTATTTAATCGGCAAATCATTTCAGCACATGCACGCAAGATCGTCTTACGATAATAAGCCTGTGTGCATTTAATCGGCAAATCATTTCAGCACATCCCTTCGAAGAACAAAAAGGTTTTATTATCATGAGATGGTGTGGAGGTTGATGCATGCGTGCTATTTTTTTTTATAAAAGGCGCAAGAGACATCTGGCTTTAAATTAATAAAGCCAAAGAAGGTCAGACCAAACAAGGTCGTACAAACGATTACAAGAAATGAAGCCATAACTGGGTTGAGCAGGAAACCAAAGTGTGAACAGCTGACTAAGCCCGTTATTACAAAAGATATTAAGAAGGAAAGGTATGCTTCAAGAGGAGATGCTCTTGTGAAGAGAGTGGAGACGTTTGATCTCAAACAGAACTCCGGCCGTCGCTTCACTGTCCTTCCTCTCCCCTAGAGGACACCATAATTGAGATGTATATCTTTGCAATTAGTTTCATGAATCCCCATTTGATTTCTTATTCTTTATCTACTATACTTGATGTACTTGCAGTCAGTCCTTGGTTCCTTTTCATTCTTTCTTGAGAACATTTCCTGAATTGTTTATTTAATCAGCAAATATTCTCGCCCCTTTGCGTTAGGATTCGTATGGGACGGCGAAGAGATATAACTCAGCGGTAGAGTGTCACCATGACGTGATCAACACATGCATGCAGGATTGTCTTACGGTAAGGCTGTGTGCATCGATAGATGCAGAGGACACATGTTATCCCTTTAGCCAGGAAAAGGTTGTCTTGCCGTGGGCCGGTGTGGAGATTAGTCCATTGGCGCATGTGTGCAATCCTCTATTTTAAATAGCCCGCTATAGCACGCTATAGCGTTTTCAAAAGGTCTTGCGCTAAGAGACTTTGGTCCAAACAAATGAGCAAACATTTTAAATAGCGCGCTATAGCTCCACAACGTCCCTAGGGCGGCTCGGGGGAACCCTAGGAACGCCGCCGCCGCCCCCCTCTACATCACGCCCCCCTCCCGCCGCCGCCGAATGAGTCCGCCGGGCGAAGCCCGCGTCGGAGGACGGTGGCGGCGGGGATCTCCGCTCGCTCGGCGGCCTAGGTCGCCGGCGTGAGCCCGTGGTTGTGGGAGTCTCGTCCTCGGTGTCTTCGGCCGGCGTGGCGGCTGCTCGGCGCGGCGTCCTCGACCTCTCGCAGATGATGGGCTGCCGGCTGCTCGTGGCTGCCTCGATGCGACGGCGCCCGTGGTTTCAGATCTGGCCGTGGCGGGCTCGGCCGATCTGGCCCGTTGGCTTCGGCTGGCGGTGAGGTTGGTGGTCGTGCGTGGTGATGGCGCCGCCGCCGCGCATGAGGTGCTTGGGCCAGTGGGTTCGCATGCTGGCGGCGCCGGGGTTCCCCCATCCTCGTCCGGTAGCGTGAGGGTGTGGAGGTAGGGTTGCTCCGGGCGAAAGCCAACGGCGCAGTGTCTGCGGATGTCGCTCTCCTCCCGGGGGCCGTTGTGGAGTTCTCCGACCTCCTCCGCTCTCGGGTCACTTTCTTCGGGTGAAAGCCCAGGACCTGCGGTGCAGGACCAGGCGATGGCATGACATCGCTTCCCCTCCTGAGGGCGTCGTCTTGAAGATCGTGATTCCCTGCGTGCTTTCCCAGAGCTGGACTTGCACGACATCGCGGCAGGTGGCCGGCGATGCGCTCAGAGGTGGAGCGGTGTTTCCTCCTCCGCATCGAAGACGGCGGATCTCGGCGGCGTGGCGCAGCGGAGACTCGGCGCCCGATGCGTGTAGATGGACTCGCGCAGGAGGAGGTGGCTGTCTGGCGTCATGGTGGCGTCGATGGCAGAGTGGCCTAACAAGGTAGAAGCCTCAATATCTGCTCTGAAGACGGACCTGTGGAAGATGGCGGCGACGACACATGTGAGTGCGTCAGACCGGTTTGTGCCCCAGACCCGGTATGTGGCTCGGCTGGGGCTTCCGGCTTTTGATGGTAGGTTTAGGTGAGTGGTCTGGGTATTTGGCCCAGCTAGCATCCCTTCATCATATGGATAGGAGTAGTGGCATATGTTGCCAAGATGACGGATTCAGGCATATTGTTGTAATACTTTGTAAGGTCAACGAGAATAATCAATAAAGTGGCCGCATGTATCTCCCAGATGCAAAGGCCGGGGGTCATCCTCCTTTTCTAAAAAAATAGCATGCTATAGCATTTGGAAGAGGTCCGCCGCTAAGATGCTTAGCGCGCTATTTAAAACTATGGTGTAATCACATTTGATTTCTTTGTCTATCTATTGCACTACCAGGGGTAGGGCAAGATCAGCGTGAGCCTTTGGGTCTATTAACATAGGGCCGTTTTTCGGCTGGAGTGCATCCTAGAGTAGTTGCCTTATCGCCGATAATCCGGTCAAGACTGGGTGGCCTCACAATCCAAGTTGCCCCTCGATATTTTTGAAGCCTATAGTAATCTGCGAGGGAGAATGAGGGCGACTCCGGGGGCGCCGCCCCTATCTCCTGGGGAATGACGGCGAGTCGGAGGCCGGTTCTGAGCCTTGGCCGACTCTGACGAGGACGATGCAGACGGGGACAGGGATGTCCCGGCGGCCTCGCCACCGTCGCCGACACCGTCGGATCTCATCTGCGAGTTCTTTTACTCTGGCTACGACGAAGACGGAGTGGCCACAACGGTCGACAAGATCTTGCCCCCCGACGATCCGACTAGGGTTGGACTTCACGCGGGAGAGAAGAAGGAGATGGTCCGTCGCATAGTTCATCGGAGAATGGCGGCAACGGTGATCAGGCCATGGAAGGGCTCCCTGCCTAAGGTAAGTCTTCCAAACCTAACACTTTTCGATATGATTCGTCTGGAGTCGTGGATTACGGTTAAGAAGAGGAAGAATGCGCGCCGGACAGTGGCCGAACCGGCGCCGGCGGTGGCCGCGGCATTCACGCCGGCGATCCCGGTGATCGGGATCAAGGCGGCTCGGGAGGCTCGTTTGAATTCCATCTTGGGCCGCGCTGGGCCAATTCTGACTAACTCATTGCCACAACTGGCTGGGCCGGAGATAGCTGGGTATGAGGCCCAGGCTATTCCGGTACCCACCAATATTGTTTGCGCCGACACATGCAGCGAATCGATCGATCATTTCTCTGCGTGTGCTTCTTCGCCGCTAGCTAGGGTTCATCGCCGTGGGAAGCCAGGGTTTCCTTCCTGTGGTCCTGGACGTGCGAAACGGATCCCACCCCTCGTTGCGATGGCTGGCCGAGGGGCTGGGGCGCCACCAGGGAAGAAACCACCGGTCGTGGCTGCTGTTGCCCGCGCCGGGGTTGCGTCGCCGCCGGCTGCTGGCGCTGGGCGTGGTGCCGCGGCTTTACCTGGCGACCCTAGATCTCCGGTGGTCGTCGGGGCAGCGCAGGCTGCTGTGGGCCGCGAAGGTGGCCACCTCGGGGCTCGGCCGCTGATGACCCACAAGTATAGGTAATCTATCGTAGTTCTTTCGATAAGTAAGAGTGTCGAACCCAACGAGGAGCAGAAGGAAATGATAAGCGGTTTCCAGCAAGGTATTCTCTGCAAGTACTGAAATAAGTGGTAACAGGTAGTTTTGTGATAAGATAATTTGTAACGAGCAACAAGTAACAAAAGTAAATAAGGTGCAGCAAGGTGTCCCAATCCTTTTTGTAGCAAAGGACAAGCCTGGACAAACTCTTATATGATGTAAAGCGCTCTCGAGGACACATGGGAATATCGTCAAGCTAGTTTTCATCATGTTCATATGATTCGCGTTCGGTACTTTGGTAATTTGGTATGTGGGTGGACCGGTGCTTGGGTACTGCCCTTACTTGGACAAGCATCCCACTTATGATTAACCTCTATTGCAAGCATCCGCAACTACAACAAAAGTATTAAGGTAAACCTAACCATAGCATGAAACATATGGATCCAAATCAGCCCCTTACGAAGCAACGCATAAACTAGGGTTTAAGCTTCTGTCACTCTAGCAACCCATCATCTACTTATTACTTCCCAATGCCTTCCTCTAGGCCCAAATAATGGTGAAGTGTCATGTAGTCGACGTTCACATAACACCACTAGATGAGAGATAACATACATCTCATCAAAATATCGAACGAATACCAAATTCACATGACTACTAATAGCAAGACTTCTCCCATGTCCTCAGGAACAAAAGTAACTACTCACAAAGCATAAACATGTTCATAATCAGAGGGGTATTAATATGCATATAGGATCTGAACATATGATCTTCCACCAATTGAACCACGTACAATCAACTACAAGGAGTAATTAACACTACTAACAACCTACTAGCACCAACCCCGGACTTGGAGACAAGAATTGGATACAAGAGATGAACTAGGGTTTTGAGATGAGATGGTGCTGATGAAGATGTTGATGGAGATTGCCCTCTCCCGATGAGAGGAGTGTTGGTGATGACGATGGCGATGGTTTCCCCCTCCATGAGGGAAGTTTCCCCGACAGAACAGCTCCGCCAGAGCCCTAGATTTGTTCCGCCAAGGTTCCGCCTCGTGGCGGCGGAGTTTCATCCGAGAAGATGGCTTATGCTTTTTTCCCATCGAAAGACTTCATATAGCAGAAGATGGTCACCTGAGGGCCACCAGGGGGCCCACAAGGTAGGGGGGCACGCCCAGGGGGATAGGGCGCGCCCCCCACCCTCGTGGGCAGGGTGTGGCCCCCCTGGTGGAGTTCTTGCTCTCAGTATTTTTTATATATATTTGGAAAACATCTTCCGTCGAGTTTCAGGACTTTTGGAGCTGTGAAGAATAGGTCTCTAATATTTGCTCCTTTTCCAGCCCAGAATCCCAGCTGCCGGCATTCTCCCTCTTTATGTAAACCTTGTAAAATAAGAGAAAATAGGCATAAGTATTGTGACATAATGTGTAATAACAGCCCATAATGCAATAAATATTGATATAAAAGCATGATGCAAAATGGACGTATCAACTCCCCAAGCTTAGACCTCGCTTGTCCTCAAGCGAAAAGCCGAAATCGAAAAATATGTCCACATGTTTAGAGATAGAGGTGTCGATAAAAATAAAATACGGACATGAGGGCATCATGATCATTCTTAGAACAGCAACTTATATAATTCTTGTCATATAATCTCTAATGCTAGAGTAATAATTCAATCACAATATCAAGTATGAATCTTAAACTTCATTGAAAACTAACAAACTATAATCTCAGTCATTGAAGCAATTGCAATTTATCATAACATAGGAAAGAGTCAGTGTATAAGAGCTTTTCAGCAAGTCCACATACTCAACTATCATATAGTATTTCACAATTGCTGACACTCACGCAATACTTATGAGTATGGAGTTTTATTTGGACACAGAGAAAGATAGGGTCTTATAGTTTTGCCTCCCAACGTTTTACCTCAGGGGTAATGTCAACAGTAATAGTTCATGAAAACTCACATCCAATTAGCCATATATATCAGGATCTTTCCAACATACTGTGCTTGCCAAAGGATAAAATGTAAAAAGGAAGGGTGAAGATCACCATGACTCTTATGCAAGGTAGGGGATAAAAGTAGAAGATAGGCCCTTCACAGAGGGAAGCATAGGTTGTCATGCGCTTTTATGGTTGGATGCACAAAATCTTAATGCGAAAGAACGTCACTTTATATTGCCACTTGTGATATGGACCTTTATTATGCAGTCTGTCGCTTTTATTACTTCTATATCACACGATCGTATCAAGCTTATTTCCTCCACACCAATCAATAATACATATTTAGAGAGAAATTTTTATTGCTTGCACCGATGGCAACTTACTTGATGGATCTTACTCAATCCATAGGTAGATATGGGGGACTCTTATGGCAAGACTGGTTTAAGGGTATTTGGAAGCACAAGTAGTATCTCTACTTGGTGCAATGAATTTGGCTAGCATGAGGGGGAAAGGCAAGCTCATCATGTTGGAAGATCCAAGACAATATAATTCATCTCAGATGTAAGAAAACATAACCCATCACGTTGTCTTCCTTGTCCAATGTCAACTCTTTTAGCATGTCATATTTTAATGGGTACTCACAATCATAAAAGATGTCCAAGATAGTATATTTATATGTGAAGACCTCTCTTTCTTTATTACTTCCTATTAATTGCAACGATGACCAAAACTATGTTTGTCAACCCTCAACAACTTTTATTCATCAAACTTTTCTATATGAGCTCATTACTCTCCATAAGACTCAGATGATCTCTCTGTTTCTTTTTATTTGTTTATCTTTTCTTTTATTCACTTAGGATCATGGAAAAATAATCAAGCCCTTGACTCAACAGTAATCTTTATTATATAGCTCACGGACTCGATTACATAGAAGGATAATAATGAAAAACTCACAATTAGATCACACTAAGAACTTTTATTCTACTAGATCAAGATATTACCAAAAGGATCGAACTAAGAAAAATGGTAAAGATAAAGTGATGGTGATACGATATCGGGGCACTCCCCCAAGCTTGGCAGTTGCCAAGTGGAGTGCCCATACCAGATACTCAATTCTTCTTTATTGGTGGAGATGGTGGTGATTTTGTTGATGGCGTAGGCTTGTCATCCTTCTTCCAGGGCATAGGCTCACCATCATAGAAGGATGATCAAGTCTCCTGAAACCTTAAATCTGCAGCCAAACTCATCCTCTTGAATCTATATTCATACTCACAGTTTTGGTTTTGCAGGTCATAAATCTGGGCTTGGAGGTGCTCGATTTTCTCATGAAGCTTGAAGATGGCCTCCCCAATGTCCTTGACGTCCAGCTTGTGGTTGTTGGTGAACTCCGTGATCATAATGTGATTGGAATCAAGTCCACACTCCACCATCTCCTGACACTTGAAAACTTCTTGCTCCAATGCCTCAAGCCTGGCCTCCGTGCTTCTGGTCTTCCTTGGTCCCTCAGCATCGCGGATGTGCAACAACCCCTCACGCATCTCTATGGTTTGAGGGTGTTGCAGCACTTCTGCGAGGTAGGGGTTGATGACCTTCTCGAAGAACTGGTCCTTGGGGGAACTTGAAGACGACATGACGACCTGGATCTGCTAGAAAAACAACTCGAAACAAAGACAGGAGATTTTTGCGTGATACGGGAGTCAAAATCCCCGGGAGATTATATAATGAATTTTTACAGACCAAAATACGTGTCGTGTACGAGAACGGAGTCTGGAGAGCACACGAGGTGCCCATGAGGTAGGGGGCGCGCCCAGTAGGGTAGGGCGCGCCCTCCACCCTCGTGGAGCCCTCGTGTCCTTCCCGGACTGCTGCTTATTTTTCTATTTTTCTAAATATTCCAAAACGGAGAAATATTGCCTTAAAAATTGTTTTGGAGTCGGTTAACTTACCGTACCACATACCTATTCCTTTTCGGAGTCTGAAACGTTCCGGAAAGTGTCCCTTATGTATTCCTCCGGGGTTACGGTTTCAATAACATTGGTTTCAACATTTATGGGATTACCTGAGATATAGTGTTTGATTCTTTGACCGTTCACCACCTTCGGATTTGTGCCTTCAAAGTTGTTGATTTTTATGGCACCGGAATGGTAGACCTCCTCGATAACGTAAGGACCTTCCCATTTAGAGAGAAGTTTTCCTGCAAAAAATCTTAAATGAGAGTTGTATAGCAATACATAATCACCTACATTAAACTCACGCTTTTGTATCTTTTTGTCATGCCATCTTTTAACTTTTTCTTTAAACAACTTGGCATTTTCGTAGGCTTGGGTTCTCCATTCATCAAGTGAGCTAATATCAAATAACCTCTTCTCACCGGCAAGTTTAAAATCATAATTAAGTTCTTTAATAGCCAAATAAGCCTTGTGTTCTAGTTCGAGAGGTAAGTGACATGCTTTTCCATAGACCATTTTATACGGAGACATACCCATAGGATTTTTATATGCAGTTCTATAGGCCCATAATGCATCATCAAGTTTCTTGGACCAATTCTTTCTAGACCTATTAACAGTCTTTTGCAAAATTAATTTGAGTTCTCTATTACTCAATTCTACTTGACCACTAGACTGAGGGTGATAAGGAGATGCAATTCTATGATTAACATCATATTTAGCAAGCATTTTACGGAAAGCACCATGAATAAAATGTGAACCACCATCAGTCGTTAAATATCTAGGGACTCCAAATCTTGGAAAAATAACTTCTTTAAGCATTTTAATAGAAGTGTTATGATCAACACTACTAGTTGGAATAGCTTCTACCCACTTAGTAACGAAATCAACAGCAACTAAAATATGTGTATAACCATTAGAGGAAGGAAAAGGTCCCATATAGTCAAAGACCCAAATATCAAATGGTTCAATAACAAGTGAATAATTCATTGGCATTTCTTGACGTCTACTAATATTACCAATTCTTTGACATTCATAACAAGATAAGACAAACTTACGGGCATCCTTGAAGAGAGTAGGCCAATAAAAACCAGATTGTAGTACCTTATGTGCAGTTCTATATCCAACATGGTGTCCTCCATAAGCTTCGGAGTGACACTTGCGTAGGATCTGTTCCTGTTCGTGCTCAGGTACACAACGTCTAATAACACCATCTACTCCTTCTTTATAAAGATGTGGGTCATCCCAAAAGTAATGCCTCAAATCATAGAAGAACTTTTTCTTTTGCTGGTATGTGAAACTAGGTGGTATAAACTTAGCAACAATGTAATTAGCATAATCAGCATACCATGGAGCAGTATGAGAAGCATTTATGACATTTAATTGCTCATCAGGAAAGCTATCATCAGTAGGTAGTGGGTCATCAAGCACATTTTCTAACCTAGACAAGTTGTCTGCAACGGGGTTCTCAGCTCCTTTTCTATCAACAATGTGCAAATCAAATTCTTGTAGCAAGAGAACCCATCTAATAAGTCTAGGTTTAGCATCTTTCTTTTCCATAAGATATTTAATAGCAGCATGATCAGTGTGAATAGTTACTTTAGAATCAACAATATAAGGTCTAAACTTATCACAAGCAAATACAACTTCTAAGAATTCTTTTTCAGTAGTAGCATAATTTCTTTGAGCATTGTCTAGAGTTTTACTAGCATATTGAATAACATTTAGTTTCTTATCAACTCTTTGTCCTAGAACAGCACCTAGAGCATAATCACTAGCATCACACATAATTTCAAAGGGTAAATTCCAATCAGGTGGCTGAACAATAGGTGTAGAGATCAATGCTTTCTTAAGTATTTCAAATGCTTCTACACAATCATCATCAAAGACAAATGGTATATCTTTTTGTAATAAATTAGTCAGAGGCCGAGAGATTTTTGAGAAGTTCTTAATGAACCTCCTATAAAAACCGGCATGACCAAGGAAACTTCTTATACCTTTGATGTCCTTGGGACATGGCATCTTTTCAATAGCATCAACCTTGGCTTTATCAACTTCAATACCTCTTTCAGAAACTTTATGCCCCAAGACAATACCTTCATTAACCATAAAGTGACACTTTTCTCAATTCAGGACAAGATTAGTTTCTTCACATTCTCCAAAACTCGATCAAGGTTGCTCAAGCAATCATCAAAAGAAGATCCATAGACGGAAAAGTCGTCCATGAAAACCTCACAAATCTTTTCACAAAAGTCAGAGAATGTAACCATCATGCATCTTTGAAAGGTAGCAGGTGCATTACATAAACCAAAAGGCATACGTCTATAAGCAAAAGTACCAAAAGGGCATGTAAAAGCAGTCTTTGATTGATCTTTGGCTGACACAGGTATTTGAGAGAAACCAGAATAACCATCTAGAAAGCAAAAAATGTGTATGTTTGGACAATATTTCTAGCATTTGATCAATAAAAGGTAAGGGGTAATGATCTTTTTATTAGCCTTATTTAATTTGCGGAAATCAATTACCATCCTATAACCTGTAATAATTCTTTGAGGAATCAATTCATCTTTATCATTAGGAACAACAGTAATACCTCCCTTCTTAGGGACACAATGGACAGGGCTTACCCATTGACTATCAGCAACGGGATAAATTATACCTGCCTCAAGGAGCTTTAGTATCTCCTTTCTTACCACTCCTTTCATTTTAGGATTCAGCCGGCGTTGATGATCACGAACTGGTTTAGCATCTTCTTCCAAATTAATTTTATGTTGACATAGAGTGGGACTAATACCCTTAAGATCATCAAGAGTATACCCAATAGCAGCGCGGTGCTTCTTCAGAGTATTCAATAATCTCTCTTCCTCATGATCTGAAAGGTTAGCACTAATAATAACAAGATATATCTTTTTCTCATCAAGATAAGCATATTTAAGAGTATCAGGTAACGGTTTAAGCTCAAACACGGGATCACCCTTGGGTGGAGGAGGATCCCCTAGGATTTCAACAGGTAAATTGTTTTTTAGAATGGGTTCCTGTTTAAAGAATACTTCATCTAATTCCCTTCTTTCATTCGTAAACATATCATTTTCATGGTCTAGCAAGTAATGTTCTAAAGGATCACTAGGAGGTATGACAATAGAAGCAAGACCAATAATTTCATCCTTACTAGGTAATTATTCTTCACGGTGTTGTCTACTAAATTTAGAAAAATTAAATTCATGAGTCATATCATCTAAACCGATAGTAACATCTCTTTTGCAATCTATGGTAGCATTAACAGTATTTAAGAAGGGTCTACCAAGTATAATGGGACAAAAGCTATCTTGTGGGGAACCAAGAATAAGAAAATCAGCAGGATATTTAGTTTTCTCACACAATACTTCAACATCTCTCACAATTCCCATTGGTGAAATAGTATCTCTATTGGCAAGTTTAATTGTGACATCAATATCTTCCATCTCAGCAGGTGCAATATCATGCATAACTTCTTTGTGTAAGGAATAAGATATTGCACTAGCACTAGCACCCATATCACATAAGCCATGATAACAATGATCTCCTATTTTAACAAAAATAACAGGCATGCCTACCACGGGTCTAGGTTTATCTTTATCATGGGGTTTAGCAATTCTAGCAGTTTCATCACAGAAATAAATAACATGCCCATCAATATTATCAGACAAGAGATCTTTAACGATAGCAATATTAGGTTTAACTTTAACTTGCTTAGGAGGTGTATATGTTTTAATATTGCTTTTACGAACCACAGTTGAAGCTTTAGCATGATCCTTTATCCTAACAGAGAAAGGTGGTTTCTCAACATAAGAAGTAGGAACAATAGGATCATTATAAGTGATAGTCTTTTCTTCAACTTTAATAAGTGCAGCTACTTTTACTTCTATGGGAAGATGATATTTAAACCACTTCTCCTTGGGGAGATCAACATAGGCCGCAAAAGATTCACAGAAAGAAGCTACTATCTCAGAGTCAAGTCCATATTTAGTGCTAAATTTATGAAAAATATCGGTATCCATAAAAGATTTAACACAATCAAAACTAGGTGTCATACCTGACTCCTTACCATTGTCGAGGTCCCAATCTTCAGAGTTGCGTTTAATTCTTTCCAATAAATCTCATTTGAATTCAATAGTCTTCATCATAAAAGAGCCAGCACAAGAAGTATCAAGCATGGTGCGATTGTTACCAGAAAGCCGAGCATAATTTTTTTGAATAATCATTTCTCTTGAGAGCTCATGATTGGGGCATGAATATAACATTGATTTAAGCCTCCCCCAAGCTTGAGCGATGCTTTCTCCTTAGCGAGGCCAAAAATTATATATATAATTGCGATCATGATGAACAAGATGCATAGGATAAAACTTCTGATGAAATTCCAATTTCAGTGGTTTGTAATTCCAAGACCCCATATCATCACATAGCCTATACCATGTCGATGCATCTCCCCTCAAAGATAAAGGGAATACCTTCTTCTTAACGACATCTCCGGGTACACCTGCAAGCTTAAATAATCCACAAACTTCATCAACATATATCAGATGTTCATCAGGATGTTTTGTTCCATCTTCTAAAAAAAGGATTAGCTAGTAGTTTTTCTATCATACCCGAAGGAACTTCAAAGCAAGCATTTTCATTTTCATTTTCTATAGGTTCAGTAGGTTGAGGAGCAACTCTTTTCTCTACTGGTCGGGGTGAAGATACCCCGAACAAGCCCCTCAGAGAATTACTTTCCATGGTAACAAGTGACAGTAAATTTCAGCACACTATATAAATTTTTCCTTACCAAATTCCACCTACCAAAGGCGCTTCACTCCCCGGCAACAGCGCCAGAGAAGAGTCTTGATGACCCACAAGTATAGGGGACCTATCGTAGTCCTTTCGATAAGTAAAAGTGTCGAACCCAACGAGGAGCAGAAGGAAATGATAAGCGGCTTCTAGCAAGGTATTCTCTGCAAGTACTGAAATAAGTGGTAACAGATATTTTTGTGATAAGATAATTTGTAACAAGCAACAAGTAACAAAAGTAAATAAGGTGCAGCAAGGTGGCCCAATCCTTTTTGTAGCAAAGGACAAGCCTGGACAAACTCTTATATGATGTAAAGCACTCCCGAGGACACATGGGAATATCGTCAAGCTAGTTTTCATCACGTTCATATGATTCGCGTTCGGTACTTTGATAATTTGGTATGTGGGTGGACTGGTGCTTGGGTGCCGCCCTTACTTGGAGAAGCATCCCACTTATGATTAACCTCCATTGCAAGCATCCGCAACTACAACAAAAGTATTAAGGTAAACCTAACTATAGCATGAAACATATGGATCCAAATCAGCCCCTTACGAAGCAACGCATAAACTAGGGTTTAAGCTTCTGTCACTCTAGCAACCCATCATCTACTTATTACTTCCCAATGCCTTCCTCTAGGCCCAAATAATGGTGAAGTGTCATGTAGTCGACGTTCACATAACACCACTAGAGGAGAGACAACATACATCTCATCAAAATATCGAACGAATACCAAATTCACATGACTACTAATAGCAAGACTTCTCCCATGTCCTTAGGAACAAAAGTAACTACTCACAAAGCATAAACATGCTCATAATCAGAGGGGTATTAATATGCATATAGGATCTGAACATATGATCTTCCACCAATTGAACCAACTAGCATCAACTACAAGGAGTAATTAACACTACTAGCAACCTACTAGCACCAATCCCAGACTTGGAGACAAGAATTGGATACAAGAGATGAACTAGGATTTTGAGATGAGATGGTGCTGATGAAGATGTTGATGGAGATTGCCCTCTCCTGATGAGAGGAGCGTTGGTGATGACGATGGCGATGATTTCCCCCTCCGAGAGGGAAGTTTCCCCGACAGAACAGCTCCGCCAGAGCCCTAGATTGGTTCCGCCAAGGTTCTGCCTCGTGGCGGCGGAGTTTCATCCGAGAAGATGGCTTATGATTTTTTCCCATCGAAAGACTTCATATAGCAGAGGATGGTCACCGGAGGGCCACCAGGGGGCCCACGAGGTAGGGGGCGCGCCCAGGGGGGTAGGGCGCGCCCCCCACCCTCGTGGGCAGGGTGTGTCCCCCCTGGTGAAGTTCTTGCTCTCAGTATTTTTTATATATTTGGAAAACGTCTTCCGTGGAGTTTCAGGACTTTTGGAGCTATGCAGAATAGGTCTCTAATATTTGCTCCTTTTCCAGCCCAGAATCCCACTTGCCGGCATTCTCCCTCTTTATGTAAACCTTGTAAAATAAGAGAGAATAGGCATAAGTATTGTGACATAGTGTGTAATAACAGCCCATAATAGAATAAATATTGATATAAAAGCATGATGCAAAATGGACGTATCAGCCGCCGATGCCAGCTGTGGGTCGGGGCGGGCCGCCTCATGGTCCCCGGCCGACGGCACAGAGCCCGGCTATGATTGCTACTACGGGGTGGGGCGGAGCGCAAGGTCCGAGGCCGACTACGCCCACGAACCAGGTCGTCACGACCGGTCATCAACCTCGGGCTGCGCCGCCGGCTCACTACGTCGTGAGGCCGGCGCCGGTGCTGACGCATGCATCGCCGCTTCAAAACGTGGCTGCTGGAGGTGCTAATGGACCGTCCC
>NC_057806.1:37827728-37872647 GCF_018294505.1 Triticum aestivum | reverse complement strand
GCCAATACCGTGGGTCGTCGTCGACGGGTGGTGGCCGCGAATATGCTTGGCAGAGTGATGGTACTGCTGAGAGACCTTTTCTCGGCCCTTCGGGTGGTTTTGTTGAGGGGGCGTCTGGCCCTGACTGCTGGCAGCGAGGTGGATACCATGGTCCTCGTGGTGGTCGAGGTCGGTACCATCACCGGCAGCCCCCTCCACCTGTAGTCGTTGAGCAGACGGCCTCCGCAGAGGCAGCCGATCCCGGTCAGACGCCGGAATTGTCTGGTCATGCTATGGACGTGGTGACGGTGCTGACCAATGCCGAGGTACCTGGGACTATGGATACAGCGTCGGCTTCGGTCGAGGCGGCATACAGGGCAGACTCGGATAGAGCGTCCAAGTGGGCGCATAAGAAGGAGAAGATGATGTGGTATTGTTGTGGTGAGAAGGGCCACTTTATTGCTGAATGCGTGGCGGAGCTTTGTGATTCGTGCGGTAAGCTAGCACATGATACGGGGGATTGCCTGATTTTGCGTGATCAGATGCCGACTCTTACAATTTATGAAGTATATTGTGCTGAGTTGATGTTCTTTGAGTCTCCGGCCGCGAGAGAGATCCCTGAGGAGACCCAGAGTTTGACCACTGGGGTTGTGAAAGTTACCCAAGGAGATGTCTCTGAGACTCATATTGTGCAGAGGCTTAAGGAGTTAGCTCCAGGTGACTTCCAGTGGGAGCTTGTCAGTCTTGAGGCCAACATGTTCAAGGTTGACTTCCCTTCTATGGAGGATTTGCAGAGACTTCTAAGTTTTGGGTTGTGCAGAGTACCTAGCATAAAATGCATCCTAGAGTTCCACGAGTGGAAGAAGGTTGAGCCATAGGGCAAGCCGCTTACTCAGGTATGGTTACGATTTTCCGGGGCTCCCTCGAAGCCGATGCAGGATGCTCAGGTCATGGCTATCTTGGGTATCATGGTTGGGAAAACTAAGAGAGTGGATATGGCCTTTACCCGAGCTCACGGGGTGGCCCGACTGCTGGTGAGTATTCTGGACATTGAGTTCGTCCCTGATGTGGTTAAGTGGACATATAGGGGACATATTTTCAACCTTGAGATTGAGTTTGAGGATGTTGATCTCTTCGGTGAGGCTATCAATGAGACTGATGTAGATATGCACGAGGGTGATGATAGCCCGGGTGCCAAGGAGGCACCGGTTGATGATGCTGGACGAGAGTTTTCCAACGGATCGGGCCTCATTACTCAGACGCCCGGGGACAGGACGGCACCATCCTCTTCGGTGCCTATGAGTTCTCTGAGGTTTGGGTCGTTTGAGCCAGCTTCTGCTCCTCCCAGACTCTGGAGTGACCGGGTGGAGTCCGATGACGTGTTTGAGCGCATGCTACCTACCTTGGAGGTTGATGCTTATTATAGCCCCGTGCTCGGAGGCTTGGAGGGGAGTATCTCGGTGATGACTTCTGTCGGGGGAGGGGAGGCGGAGTTTGGGAAAGTGACTCCTCCTTCTCCCGCTCTCCCGCGGTCTCACTTCGGGAGACGTAGTCGACTTTGGAGGCCGTCCCTAGGGAAGGGACTCTGGGGCAGGTGGCCTCGGCTCTTTCTCCTCCCCTCGCGGCGCCGGAGCTGCAGATGGCGGCTGTGCTTAGGGGAGGCGGTCCGAGGCAGGTGGCCTCGACCCCCTCTTCCCCTCTGGCGGCTAGGGAGGCTGCATCCCCTGTGGCGCCGGTGACCCCCTCTAGCCAGAGGGCTGGGGCGGGAGGAGTGTACGGGCAGGCGGCTCTCGCGCTTCCCTCTCCCGACGCGCCAGCGTCCCCGGGCCTCGGTTCGAGGCAGACGTCAGTGGGCCGGGGAGATCCCCGCCGCTTCCCCCGGCAGCTCCTGCTGACTCTTCGAGGGGTGCAGCTTCATGGTGTGCTGGGGGTGAGGCCAGTGTCTTTACTCCGAGTGGGGTCACTCGGGAGGAGGTCATCGCCTTTGGAGGGATTTCGGATCCAGTCTCTGCGGGGCGACAGATGAGCTGCCGTCTCCAGGATCATCCGGAGGTTGATGACATGCAGCCGCGGTGCGCCATGAGGGCGGATCTTGCACCATCCATTCCCGAGTCAGAGGAAGAGGATGACACTTTTGAGGCTATAGTAGTTCGATCACTGAGCCCGGTTGTGAGGACTGGGTGGAGGATCAAAACAAACCTAAGCGCAAGTGGAAGTAGAAGATTTACCCTGCTTCAGCGGTGCGTAGGAGTGCTAGGATCCGTAATTCTAAAAAATTTCATGATGAAATATGAAAGGAATCTTTTGGAATAGCAGAGGTCTGAAAGACTTGGCTAAAAGAAGGTTTCTTGCAGATGCATCTATCGAGCATAGGTTGGATTTTATTGCTCTCTCGGAAACTGGTAGAGATAATTTTTCGCCCTAGTTTCTCAGTACTTTATTGGGAGGTGTCGATTTCGATTGGCACTGCTTGCCTCCGAGAGGAAGATCGGGTGGGATCTTACTTGGAGTGAGATGCGATTCGCTGGAAGTCCGAAGTGTAGTGATGGGAGATTCCGTAGTTAAGTTTCGGGTTAGGTCGAAAGCTGATGGGTTTAATTGGGCTCTGGTGGCGGTTTATGGTGCCGCGCAGCCCGAGCTCAAACCAGAGTTCTTGGCGGATCTTGTTCGAATTTGAGGCTCCGAGCAGCTCCCAATTCTGGTTGGGGGTGATTTCAATATCATTAGGAGGAGAGAGGAAAAGAACAATGATAACTTCGACGGCAGGTGGTCGTTTATGTTTAATACCATTATTGAAAGCTTGGATCTGAGAGAGATAGAGCTTTCGGGTAGAAAATTTACCTGGGCTGATGCTTTGCCAAATCTGACGTTTGAGAAGCTGGATCGAGTCTTAGCGAGCATCGAATGGGAACAGAAATTTCCTTTGGTAACGGTCCAGGCATTTTCGCGTGGAATTTCTGATCACACGCCTTTATTTGTGGACTCGGGTGAGCCAACCCACACGGGGAACAAAAACTCCTTGTCAATCGAGCTGGCATGGTTTGAACGAGAAGGCTTCTTGGATCTGATAGCCAGGGAATGTGCTAAGGATGCAGAAGGTAGTACTTCGATTGAGCGCTGACAGAATAAGATAAGGCATTTGAGAAGTTTCTTGCGTGAGTGGGCTAAGCATCTTAGTGGGATTTATAAGGTCGAAAAGGAAAGGCTCCTTACAGTTATTCAATCCCTAGATTTAAAAGCCAAGTCCACAATTTTGCAAGCCACAGAGCTTCATGCTAGACTAGAGGCGGAGCTGAGGTTGAAAGAGCTTCTCCGTGAAGAGGAATTAGAGTGGGCACTGCGGGCTAAGGTTCGCAAAGTTGTCCAGGGGGACGCGAACACTCAATTCTTTCACATGATCGCTAATGGCAAGCACAAAAAGAAGAGAATCTTTCAGCTTGAACAAGATGAAGGAACGATTTTAGGATAGGAAAACCTAAAATTATACATAACCGAATACTACATGCAGTTGTTTGGGCCTCCAGAGGATAATTGTGTATCCCTGGATGAGTCCAGGATTGAGGATGTTCCTCAACTTACTGCTGATGAGAATGATATTTTGATTGCCCCGTTTTCGGAGAAAGAGGTGTTTGAAGCCATTACATAGATGAAAAACAATAAGGCTCCAGGGCCGGATGGATGTCCGACGGAATTCTATAAAAAGTGTTGGCATATTATTAAGGGGGATTTGCTATCAATGTTCCATGATTTATTCTCTGGATAGCTTCAGTTATTTCACTTGAATTTTAGAACAATAACATTGCTTCCTAAGAAAACAGAGGCTGTGAGAATTGAGCAGTTCAGGCCGATCTGTCTTCTCAATGTTAGTTTCAAAATTTTCACCAAGGTTGGGACTAATAGACTCACATAGATTGTGCATTCTGTGGTACAGCATTCCCAAACTTCTTTCATGCCGGACAGAAACATCCTAGAAGGGGTTGTGGTTCTTCATGAAACGCTCCATGAAATTCACACAAAGAAACTAGATGGAGTTGTTTTTAAGGTGGATTTCGAGAAAGCGTACGATAAAGTCAAATGGCCTTTCCTTCAGCAGTCCTTGCGTATGAAAGGTTTTGATGAAGCCTGGCGACGCCAAGTAGAATTGTTCACGCAAAAAGGGAGTGTTGGAATTAAAGTGAATGACGACATAGGTCATTATTTCCAGACACATAAGGGCCTGAGACAAGGGGATCCGATGTCTCCTATTTTGTTCAACATTATAGTTGATATGTTGGCAATTCTAATAGGAAGGGCTAAGGAGGCTGGTCAGGTGGGTGGCTTGGTGCCTCATCTAGTTGATGGAGATGTGTCTATCCTACAGTACGCCGATGATACAATTATCTTTATGGAGCATGACTTGGCAAAAGCGAGAAATATGAAGCTGGTGTTATGCTTATTTGAACCACTGACCGGGTTAAAGATTAACTTTCACAAAAGCAAATTGTTCTGTTTTGGAAGAGCCAATAAGGAACAAGAGGCTTATAGGCAATTGTTCGGGTGCGAATTGGGGACCTTACCTTTTACGTATTTAGGTATACCAATTCACCATCATAAGCTCACAAACAGAGAATGGAAGTGTATCGAGGATCGCTTTGAAAAGAAACTGAGTTGCTGGAAGGGCAAGCTCATGTCGTATGGAGCCCGATTAATTCTGATTAATTCGGTTCTCATGAGTATGCATATGTTTCTCTTGTCTTTCCTCGAAGTCCCAGTTGGAGTTAGGAAAAGGCTGGACTGTTATCGATCCCGATTCTTCTGGCAGATCGATGAACTAAAAAGAAAATACAGACTCAGCAAATGGAATATTATCTGTTGACCGAAAGACCAAGGGGGTCTTGGCATTGAGAATCTTGAGGTCAAGAACAGATGTCTTCTCAGCAAGTGGTTGTCGAAGTTATCTGTCGAGACTGATGCCACTTGGGCGCAGATCCTCCGTAGTAAGCATCTTCACTCCAAAACTTTGTCCCAGGTGACAGCGAGGCCGACTGACTCACCTTTTTGGAAAGGGCTTATGAGAGTCAAATTAGTCTTTTTTAATAGGACAAAGTTTATTATCGGCAATGGTGCTAGCACATGATTCTGGGAGGATACTTGGCTCGGAGAGACCCCCTTGCACTTCAATACCCGTCTCTGTATCGTATTGTTCAAAGACGTGATGCTTTCGTTGCTACGGTACTCCAATCCATTCCCCTTAATATTCAGTTCAGGAGGACGCTAGCCGGTAATCGTTGGGAAGAGTGGCTCCATCTACTGAGTAGACTGATGGAGGTTCAACTATCTCAATAGCTCGATCAATTACGCTGGAAGCTTACTAGGTCTGAAGAGTTTACGGTTAAATCAATGTATCTCGATGTTATCAATTCAAGCTCTATTCCTAGTTCCAAATATATTTGGACAGTCAAAGTTTCATTGAAAATTAAAGTGCTTATGTGGTTTGTATATAAACAAGTCATCTTAATAAAGGACAATTTGGCAAAGCGTAACTGGACATGACCTACTAGGTGTAGTTTCTGTGATCGGGATGAAACTATCAAACACATTTTTCTTGATTGCCCATTGGCCAAAGTTCTATGGCGAACGGTCCACATCGCCTTTAACATTACTCCTCCGAGTTCTATCAGCATGTTATTTGGAACGTGGCTTAACGGGATAGAGTCCGAAACATCAAGACATATTCGCGTAGGAGTATGTGCTTTATTGTTGGAAGTCTGGAACTGCAGAAATGATTTGGTTTTTAGCAGAACAACAAATATTCATTTTTTGCAGGTTATCTTTCGAGCCACTGCGTTGATTCGTATGTGATCGCTACTCACTCCGACGGAGGCCAGGGAGCGTTTGGTTAGTGGATCTATCCGGTGGGAGATGGTAGCACGGGATATCTTCAACCGGTTTGGATGGCGGTCATATAATAGGATAAACAATTAGTTTACCTATATTTCTTATGCCAGCCGGTTGTGGCTTTTTTGGCTAGTTTGTTATTGGCCCTTTGGCTCTTTGTGAGCTTTCCTTTACTTTTGTTTAAGACTTTAAGACCTTGTTGAAACTATTTGCTTATTTATAAAATTGGTCGTATACATCGTTCTGATACAGAGGCCGAGGAGCCCCTCTTTTTCGAAAAAAATACCTGTTTGCTACTTGCGCCTACTCTCAAGAGCAAAAGTCATTCTTGATAGGCTGAAGTTGAATATTGCTTTGCTGCATTCAGGCAATGAGAACCATGTCCAATGGTGTCAGCGCACCTCAGCAAACATGAAGGAGTCTGCTAAAGCATGGCGGTTGATCATTGCTCTGGTCTGCCGGAATCTGTGGAAAGAGAGGAACGACATGATTTTTCGGATCACCGCCGCTTCGACTCGGATATGTTTCCAAATGCTTCAGCTCGAAGCTATAGAATGGATTGATGCAGGGAGACGTAGGGTGACTAAGACTGCCAATTTTCTTTTTACTCTCTTTTTTTCCCTTTGATCTCTTCCCATCCTCTTCTGTTTATTTGTAACTTTTACTCCTGATCCTAACCACAATGAAAGCAGTAATGCTGCATTTTCGCCAAAAAGAAAGTAACATGGAACAAGATGGAAAACTGGCACACCGGTGGATCAAAAATACAAAGGTGAACATGGCTCCTCACACGCCCATGTAAATAGTAAACTTAGAAAAATACTAGGAAAACTTTTTAAAAATCTGAACTTTTGGGGTATCAAAAACTTGATCGACCATTTTACTCACGTGTGAAGTTTCTTGAAATATTGACACCCATGGCATTCTTAGTGAACAAAATCACTTTACCTACTTGTATGTTGCCTGAATTTTGAGTTTAGTTCAGTCAATTTCTTGGCAGTTGATTTTTTGCTCTAAGATTCGTATTATGTTTTTTTTTCTGGACTGTGTTGTTTGTTGTGTTGGGCCAGTCGATTTGCTACTCGGCCAAAGCCTATTAAATGTGCGATCCAGCCCTTCTCTCTCTCTCTATCTCCATTTGTTTATTTTCTGTCTATTTTTGTTTTTATGTGCGTTTGCCTTTGGTTTTAGTTTTTGTTTGTTAGTTGGTTTTTATTTTTCTTTCGTCGGTATTTTTGGAATGTTGGGTGAGTGAAAATTATTCACATAAACACTATGCACTATGTGTGAAAATTACACTATTTTATGATTATTGTTTGCATACTACAAAAAAGTTCAAGTTTAGAATGAAGTTGTGTGCAAGGTTTTTGAAACATTTTTGTTCAATTTATTCTTTAAAGGGCAATACTTTTCCTACCTATTTAATTTTTTTGAAGTCATTATTCCCTATTTTGAATTTTATATTTATTATTTCATTGTTTTCTTCTTCAAGGGTAAAATCAATGCCAATAATTCATTCCTTCGTAAGAATTACTTTTGCAGAATTCCAGTATTATATGTATATTGTTGCATATTTTTTGAAAATGCATTTTTGTGAATATTGTGTGCCAATTTTGTCATTTTTTCTTTCACCTTAAAGGGTAATACCAATGGCACTAATTTATTCTTTCTTAGAAAACTTCATTATTTTGATTTTTTTTACTTTTTATTGCATTTATTCCTTTTTAAAGGGATAACAATGCCACTAATTCTTTCCTTCTCAGGAATCCTTTTTATGAAATTTCACTATTATCTGACTATCCTTGCATATGATTAAAAAGTGCGATTTATGTGCAAACCGTGCGCAAATTTTGTCATTATTTGTTTCCTTTTTGCTTTTCTTTCATCTTAAAGACCCCTTAGTAATACCAATGCCACCAATTCATTCTCTTAGAAACTTCATTATTTTGATTTTGTTTTAGTTTAATGATCATTTTTTTCTTGAAGGGTAGTACCAATGGCACTAATATATTGCTTCCTTTTTGCGATAATTCCATAATTATGTATTTATTCTTTTATTATAAAAAAGTGCAATTTCAGCATCATTTGTGCGTGAATTCTTTCATTCTTTTTCTTTATTCTTAAAGGGTAATTCCGTTGCTAGTAATTCATTAATTTTTACTCCCTCCGATCAGAAATAAGTGTTGTAGTTTGAACTATGGATGGTTCAACCTTAGTTCAAAACTGTGACACTTATTTCTGATTGGAGGGAGTAGAAAACATCAATATTTTGATTTGGGAAAGTAGATACGTCATGGATCAAATATCAATGCCACTAATTCATTCTTTCTTTAGAAAACTTTTTTTGTTGCAAAAGAAACACTACTATATGTTTATTCTTGCATATTATAACAAAGTGCAATTCCTCTTTAAATTGTGTGCAAATTTTGGCGTTATTTTGTCTTAGTTTTTATTTCGTAGTATTTCTTCTTTAAGAGTAATACTAATGCCACTAATTCAGACTTCCTTTAAAACTAGACTATTTTTCTTTTTATAGTTTTCACATTGTTTTTCTTATGAAATGGTGGTACGAATGACACTAATTTATTCTTCCTTAGAAATTTTTATTATCATGATTTTGTTTTATTTTTTATTTTCTTTCTTCGGAAAGGGTAATGCCAGTACCACTAGTTAGTTCTTCCTTAGAAAACTTCATTGTTTTGATCGTGTTTTAGTTTTAGTTTCATTTTCTTTCTTTTTAAAGGGTATACCAATGCCACTATATCATTCGTCCTAAAAAAATCATAATTTTGATTTATTTTCATTTTCTTTCTTCTGAAAGGGTAATATCAATTCCACTAGTTCATTCTTCCTTAGAAAAAAAATCATATTTTGATTTTGTTTATTTTTTATTTCCTTTCTTCTTTAAGGGTAATATCAATGCATCTAATTCATTCCTTCTTAAGAAACTTCTTTTTTGCGAAAATTCCACCATTATATGCTTATTCTTGCATATTATAAAAATGTGTATTTTTTAAATCATGTGCAAAAATTGACATTATTTGATTTATTATTTTTGTTTTTATTTATTTTAAGAAAACCTTGTTATTTTGATTTGGTTTTATTTTATTCTTGTTCTTTAATGGTAATACCATTGCCACTAATTCATTCCTTCGTAGGATTTTTTTCCTGTGAAAATACCACTATTATATGCTTATTTTGCGTGTTAATTATAAAAAAGCACAATGTGTGTGCAATTTTTTTCATTATTTTTCTTTTTCTTTCTTCTTTAAAGGGTAATACTAATGACACAAATTTTGTATTTGCTTTTCTTTACATACATACATACATACATACATATGACGATGGAGAGTATTTATATGGAGCTGCCTTTCGTGTATGCATGCACCGGTAGACGGCAGTTAAGTTAATGTACGAGTTACCCGCAAAAAGAATATGCACGAGTTTTTTTTTGACAAGGAAAGAATATGTACGAGTTGCTTAGGCATTGAAGCAGCAACATGCAGGAGAATCGCTGTTGCGTGCATCAACTCGTCCAATGGTCATGGGCTCACGGCCCAAAGAATAGTAAACTTGCAAAAAGTGACTGACCGAAATATTATATTCAGTTGATTGACATATAGTCACTCTCGGACAAAATATAATTGGCACCTTACTATTCATAAAACAGTGGTTTCCGACATAGCTTTGATTTTATCATTTTTTCCCAGAATATCATGGTCCATGGATGTCATTTCTTTGTGAAATTATATACGCGAGTATACGGGTCGACAATGTATGTTTAAAAAGAAATCAGATTTTTTTATTTTTCTAGTATTTTTTGAATTTACTATTTATAAAGGGTATGTGTGGAATCATGTTCACCAAATCCGCGTTCGCTGGTGGATGTTGTAATCTGTATCGCGCTTTTAGAAAGAAAAAAAAGGTTGTCTTACCATGCGATGCGTCCCATGGTCACTACTGGGTTATTGGGGTAGGGCTGGCACTAGTAGAAAAATGTCAATTTGTCTCGATTTATAAGGTCCATTTGTTCTGGTTCGGGAATCGGGACTAAAGTGTCGGAACTAAAGCCCAATACCTTTAGTCCTGATTCTTAGGGCCTGTTTGGTTCAAATAAGTCACCTGACTTATAAGTCAGGTGACTTAAAACCAGTGACTTATAAGTCACACCTGTTTGGTTGTCACCTGACTTATAAGTCACATGACCACACCTTCCCACCTTGTTTTTTATGTAAAGATGGTGGGACCCATGCAAAAGGGGGTGACTTATAAGTTTTAAGTTGGGGTGGAGCAACTTATGACTTATAAGTTGGGTCTGTTTGGTAAAATAAGTCACTTTTTTCACTTTTCAACTTATAAGTTGGTGACTTATTTGGAACCAAATAGGGCCTTATACAAACCGGGACAGATGGGGCTCCACGTGGCCGCTGCGGCTTGCCCGGGCAGGGAGGGGGGGCTTTTGTCCCGGCTGGTAGCACCAACCGGGACTAAAAGGCATCCATGCGTCAACAATTCAGGGGCTGGAGTTTTTATTTATTTATTTATTGAAAGAGTGGGGGGGAGGGGGGGTTGTAGGGTTAATGTAGGGGTTTTATATATATTAATTGTGTTAGCTAGCTAATAGAGAGAAGTGTCCTCTCTTATCTCCGTGCTTGATCGACGCTACGTACTATACATATAGAGAGGACTCGACACGCTAGCTAGTAAGCAAATGAAGGAAACCATTAAGTACAGAAGATCGTCATGAACATATACAGAGAGAAGTGATCGACCTCTCCTTCTCCGAGAGATTGGTCGAACAACAAGTTTTCATATATCTATCTGACGCTATTGGCTACATATATACAATATTAAGATCTCTTACAACCCCCTAACTTCTGAACTCAAGTTCCACATAGTATTCTCCGGCTTTACTGATGACGTGGTCAAGAAAGAATCCTGCCAATTCCTCTTGAATTGCTCATATGCGATCTTGTGGTAGGAGTTCATTCCGCATCTCCCACGTCTAATTTGAAGAAGGGGGTCGATACACACACACACACACACACACACACACACACACACACATATATATATATATATATATATATATATATATATATATATATATATATATATATATATGAATGGAAATCAACACAAATGATGGTATAATAAAATGAAATTATGAATATTATTGCTTACGCACTTCAAATTGTCTTTTAGAGTAGCCCCGCTTATTTTTGCAAGTCGCATTGTAGATGAACTCGGGCAAATGTAGTATCCACAATAATTATTCCCGAGTTCCTGCCACAAGTACTTTACGAGAAATGGAGGTCAATCAAACTGATAATGAAGCATTATAAATGGTATTGATGAAAGTAGCTAGAATTAACAGGAGATGCCCAAAACTAGCTAGCTAGTAGTACTTACTTTTGGGCGTGTAAATCGCAGCTCCCCCGGCAGTCCCGGAGCTTGTGCGGTGAATACTTTCCAAACCATGCGGGACAAAGAAAACAATTACTTGATATCAGGAAATGAACAAAGTTGTGGATATGGTGCGATAATGATCGATCGAACTTACTTCTCGAGCATTTTAGTCATGTCCACATAGTCCTCGGGATTTTTTCGTCTCGAGTCTAAGACGGTTACTAGTCACTGCTCAAGTTTAATCTCTAGGAGAATAAAGTGGAAGCTGCACACACATGCATAACTCATCAATTACATTACTATAACCTCGAGTAATACTGGAAACCGAATATGCACAAGACAGTAACACTCACTTGAAGTTGTAAGGAAAGAGTATTTTATCTTTGTTTTGATTTTGACGCAACAATTTTAGCAAGTTGGCCTCGGCTTCTTTGGCATCATGTTTAACCGTCCATTCATCTACGATATTTGTGTTAATGAACTCAATATCATAGATTTCTGCCTTTCTGCATTCGACGATCTTCAATCTGCATAATATAGTGAGGATAATTATATATACATGCAATGAAAGAGCTGAGCTATATATAGAGACTTAATTACATAAGTAGTACTTACAGACAGTAGCAAATGACGATTATTTTATCGAGGGCCTTCTGATTGAAAAACTGAAAGAACTCCTCAAATGGAACAGACAACAGATCAATTCCAACGAGGTCGTGCTCCTCTTTAACTCTCAGCGTCAAAGTATCCTGCCCAGACTCGCTGCAGGTTTTCAAGTCATCGAATCTTCGCATCATCGTTGTTAGAGGAGGATGACCAGGTTTGACGAGAGGCTTCCCGTGCCGGTATTTGAAATCGTCCACCTCCGTTCTACCAAAAATGTCCATCGTCGGGCAGGTAATCTCCAGGATTGGTACCGGGCAGCATCCTCGGATGATTAGCGACGATATCGCTAGACACCTTGAGCGGGGGGCACGATTGGTTAGCTTGTTCGCCGAGCTGGGGAATTGTTTTCCCACTTCTTCGTTCTGCTAACCTTTGATCACTTCAAGTACTTCCCGACCGCTCTGCTTCGATATATGATGTTTCAATAATGCGCTCATAGTTGGTTTTCGGCGAAGACGGTGGTGGTCGCTTCAGGGCATCCAAAGTGAGCTGAACTTTCACCTTATCTATCTTCTCCTCCTGAGGTGGTTGTTTTTTTAGCTCTTTGCGTTTCAAAGAAGTCCTTCACTTGGGCTTCACAAATCTTCGTGTTTTCCTCCTCGGTCATCTCATATGGTAACCTCTCTAGAGGCTTGAGAGATGGACTGAATCTGTATTGCCTCCCGCCTCTGGTTGTACTGTTAGACGCCGGAGTAGCCGGAGCGGCTGCGGCTGTCTTCTTTACTTGCTTACGAGACAGAGAAGAAGGAGGCGGAGTGCTACGACGCGCTAGAGCGGCCGGAGCGGCGGTGGCTGTCTTCCGCTTTTGCTGACGAGGCGAAGGAGGAGGCGGGCTGCTTGGACGCGCCCACGCAGGCGGAGAAGGAGGCAGAGTGCCGCCATGCGCCGGAGAAGGAGGTGGAGTGCCCTGATCACTCGCCGGAGGAGGACGCGGAGGAGGAGCCGGAGTGCCCTAACTCACCGGAGGAGGAGGCGGAGGCGTCCAGTTCGGAAGGTTGATGAGCCCCTTCCGCCATAGACATGGAGTCTTGAGAGCAAGACCCAGCCGAGTCTCCCCTTCACCGATAGGGTCGTCAAGCTCGAGCTCCTCAAATCCTTCCGTTATTTCATCCAACATCATAGCAACATATCCTTCTGGAATCGGCCAGCAGTGAAAAGTTGTGCCGGGTTCAGGAGGTGCAACAGAGCCAACAACCGCCTTGACTTTGAAGTCCTGCCATTGCGTCATAAGGTGGCAAGGCTGAGCCTCCGTGATAGCATCCACGGGGTAGCTAGCAGCAGCCGTGAAGGCAGGCTACTGAAGGAGCTCGGTGTAAGCCACGCTGCTTCTCCACTGAGATGGCGGGGTAGCTTCGACATGTCGATGGCTGTCCTTTTCCTCTAGCACTTGTACCCTGATACGTCCATTTTGCATCATGCTTTTATATCGATATTTATTGCATTATGGGCTGTTATTACACATTATGTCACAATACTTATGCCTATTCTCTCTTATTTTACAAGGTTTACATAAAGAGGGAGAATGCCGACAGCTAGGATTTTGGGCTGGAAAAGGAGCAAATATTAGAGACCTATTCTACACATCTCCAAAAGTCCTGAAACTCCACGGGAGCACTTTTCAGAATATATAAAAAATACTGAGCGCAAGAAATACCAGAGGGGGGCCACACCCTGGCCACGAGGGTGGGGGGCGCGCCCTGCCTCGTGGGCCCCCTGGTGGCCCTCCGATGCCCATCTTATGCTATATGGAGTCTTTCATTGAGGAATAAATCATAAGCAAGCTTTTGGGACGAGACTCCGCCGCCACGAGGCGGAACCTTGGCGGAACCAATCTAGGGCTCTGGCGGAGCTGTTCTGCCAGGGAAACTTCCCTTCAGGAGGGGGAAATCATTACCATCGTCATCACCAACGATCCTCTCATCGAGAGGGGGTCAATCTCCATCAACATCTTCACCAGCACCATCTCCTCTCAAACCCTAGTTCATCTCTTGTATCCAATCTTTGTATCCAAACCTCAGATTGGTACATGTGGGTTGCTATTAGTGTGGATTACTCATTGTAGTTGATGCTAATTGGTTTACTTGGTGGAAGATCATATGTTCAGATCCATTATGCATATTAATACCCCTCTGATTATGAACATGAATATGCTTTGTGAGTAGTTACGTTTGTTCCTGAGGACATGGGAGAAGTCTTGCTATTAGTAGTCATGTGAATTTGGTATTCATTCGATATTTTGATGAGATGTATGTTGTCATCCCTCTAGTGGTGTCATGTGAACGTCGACTACATGACACTTCACCATTTTTTGGGCCTAGAGGGAGGCATTAGGAGTAATAAGTAGATGATGGGTTGCTAGAGTGACAGAAGCTTAAACCCTAGTTTATGCGTTGCTTCGTAAGGGGCTGATTTGGATCCATATGTTTCATGCTATGGTTAGGTTTACCTTAATACTTCTGTTGTAGTTGCGGATGCTTACAATAGGGGTTAATCATAAGTTGGATGCTTGTCCAAGTAAGGGCGGTACCCAAGCACCGGTCCACCCACATATCAGATTATCAAAGTACCGAACGCGAATCATATGATCGTGATGAAAACTAGCTTGACGATAATTCCCATGTGTCCTCGGGAGCGCTTTACATCATATAAGAGTTTGTCCAGGCTTGTCCTTTGCTACAAAAAGGATTGGGCCATCTTGCTGCACCTTATTTACCTTTATTACTTGCTACTCGTTACAAATTATCTTATCACAAAACTATCTGTTACCGATAATTTAAGTGCTTGCAGAGAATACCTTACTGAAAAATGCTTATCATTTCCTTCTGCTCCTCATTGGGTTCAACACTCTTACTTATCGAAAAGCTACGATAGATCCCCTACACTTGTGGGTCATCAAGACTCTTTTCTAGCGCCATTGCCGGGGAGTGAAGCGCCTTTGGTAGGTGGAATTTGGTAAGGAAAAATTTATATAGTGTGCTGAAATTTACTATCACTTGTTACTATGGAACATAATTCTTTGAGGGGCTTGTTTGGGGTATCTTCACCCCGACCGGTGGAGCAAATAGTTGCTCCTCAACCTACTCAAAATGAAAATGTTTACTTTGAAATTCCTTCGAGTATGATCGAGAAACTGCTAGCTAATCCTTTTGCAGGAGATGGAACATTGCATCCCGACTTACACTTAATCTATGTGGATGAAGTTTGTGGATTATTTAAGCTTGCAGGTATGCCCGATGATGTTATCAAGAAGAAGGTCTTCGCTTTATCTTTGAAGGGATATGCATTCACATGGTATAGGCTATGTGATGATATGGGATCATGGGACTACAAACGGTTGAAATTGGAATTCCATCAGAAGTTTTATCCTATGCATCTTGTTCATCGTGATCGTAATTATATATATAATTTTTGGCCTCGCAAAGGAGAAAGCATCGCTCAAGCTTGGGGAAGGCTTAAGTCAATGTTATATTCATGCCCCAATCATGAGCTCTCAAGAGAAATGATTATTCAAAAAATTTATGCTCGGTTTTCTGACAACAATCGCTCCATGCTCGATACTTCTTGTATTGGTTCCTTTATGATGAAGACTATTGAATACAAATGGAATTTATTGGAGATAATTAAACGCAACTCTGAAGATTGGGATCTCGGCGAAGGTAAGGAGTCAGGTATAACACCTAAGTTTGATTGTGTTAAATCTTTTATGGGTACCGATGTTTTCCGTAAATTTAGCACTAAATATGGACTTGACTCTGAGATAGTAACTTCTTTCTGTGAATCCTTTGCTACTCATGTTGATCTCCTTAAGGAGAAGTGGTTTAAATATAATCCTCCCATTGAAGTAAAAGTAGTTGCACCTATTAATGTTGAAGAAAAGACTATCACTTTTAATGATCCTATTGTTCCTACTGCTTATGTTGAGAAACCACCTTTCCCTGTTAGAATAAAGAATCATGCTAAAGCTTCAACAGTGGTCAACAAAAGTAATATTAAGACACCTAAACCCCCTGAGGAAGTTAAAGTTGAACCTAATGTTGCTATGGTTAAAGATCTCTTGGCCGATAATATTGATGGGCAGGTTATTTACTTCTGTGATGAGACTGCTAGAATTGCTAAACCTGGTGCTAAAGATAAACATAGACCTGTCGTAGGCATGCCTGTTATTTCTGTTAAAATAGGAGATCATTGTTATCATGGCTTGTGTGATATGGGTGCTAGTGCTAGTGCAATACCTATTTCCTTATACAACGAAATTATGCATGATATTGCACCAGCTGAAATAGAAGGTATTGATGTTACCATTAAACTTGCTAATAGAGATACTATTTCACCAATTGGGATTGTTAGAGACGTTGAAGTCTTGTGTGGGAAGGCTAAATATCCTGCTGATTTTCTTGTTCTTGGTTCCCCTCAAGATATTTTTTGTCCCATTATATTTGGTAGACCCTTCTTGAATACTGTCAATGCTAAGATAGACTGCAATAAGGATATTGTTTCTGTTGGTTTAGGGGATATGTCTCATGAGTTTAATTTTGCTAAATTTCGTAGACAACCCCATGATAAAGAATTGCCTAGTAAAGATGAAATTATTGGTCTTGCTTCTATTGTCGTGCCTCCTACTGATCCATTAGAACAATATTTGCTAGACCATGAAAATGATATGTTCATGATTGAAAGAAGGGAAATAGATGAAGTATTCTTTAAACAGGGACCTATTCTGAAACACAATTTGCCTGTTGAAATCCTAGGGGATCCTCCTCCACCCAAGGGTGATCCCGTGTTTGAGCTTAAACCATTACCTGATACTCTAAAATATGCTTATCTTGATGAAAAGAAAATATATCATGTTATTATTAGTGCTAACCTTTCAGACAAAGTGGAAGATAAATTATTGAAAACTCTGAAGAAGCACCGTGCTGCTATTGGATGTACTCTTGATCATCTTAAGGACATTAGTCCCACTCTATGTCAACACAAAATAAATTTGGAGGAAGACGCCAAACCAATTATTGATCATCAACGACGGCTGAATCCTAAGATGAAAGAAGTGGTAAGAAAGGAAATATTAAAGCTCCTTGAGGCAGGTATAATTTATACCGTTGCTGATAGTCAGTTGGTAAGTCTTGTCCATTGTGTCCCTAAGAAGGGAGGTATTACTGTTGTTCCTAATGATAAAGATGAATTGATCCCGCAAAGAATTGTTACAGGTTATAGGATGGTAATTGATTTCTGCAAATTAAATAAGGCTACTAAAAAAGACCATTACCCTTTGCCTTTTATTGATCAAATGCTAGAAAGATTATCCAAACACACACATTTTTGTTTTCTAGATGGTTACTCTGGCTTCTCTCAAATACCGGTGTCAGCTGATGATCAATTAAAGACCACTTTTACTTGCCCTTTTGGTACTTTCGCTTATAGACGTATGCCTTTTGGTTTATGTAATGCACCTGCTACCTTTCAAAGATGCATGATGGCTATATTCTCTGAATTTTGTGAAAAGATATGTAAGGTTTTCATGGACGATTTCTCCGTTGATGGATCCTCTTTTGATGATTGCTTAAGAAACCTTGATTGAGTTTTGTAGAGATGTGAGGAAACTAATCTTGTCTTGAATTGGGAGAAATGCCACTTTATGGTTAATGAAGGTATTGTATTGGGACATAAAATTTCTGAAAGAGGTATTGAAGTTGACAAAGCTAAAGTTGATGCTATTGAAAAGATGCCATGTCCCAAGGACATCAAAGGTATAAGAAGCTTCCTCGGTCACGCCGGTTTTTATAGGAGGTGCATTAAGGACTTCTCAAAAATTTCTCGGCCTCTGACTAATCTATTACAAAAAGATATTCCTTTTGTCTTTGATGATGATTGCGTAGAAGCATTTGAAATACTTAAGAAAGCATTGATTTCTGCACCTATTGTTCAGCCACCTAATTGTAATTTACCCTTTGAAATTATGTGTGATGCTAGAGATTATGCTGTAGGTGCTGTTCTAGGGCAAAGAGTTGATAAGAAATTAAATTTTATTCAATATGCTAGTAAAACTCTAGACAATGCCCAGAGAAATTATGCTACCACTGAAAAAAAATAATTTTTAGCAGTTGTATTTGCTTGTGATAAGTTCAGACCTTATATTGTTGATTCTAAACTAACTATTCACGCCGATCATGCTGCTATTAAATAGCTCATGGAAAAGAAAGATGCTAAAACTAGACTTATTAGATGGGTTCTTTTGCTACAAGAATTTGATTTACATATTATAGATAGAAAGGGAGCTGAGAACCCTGTTGCAGACAACTTGTCTAGGTTAGAAAATGTTCTTGATGACCCACTACCTATTGATGATAGCTTTCTTGATGAACAGTTAAGTGTCATAAATACTTCTCGAACTGCTCCATGGTATGCTCATTATGCTAATTATATTATTGCTAAATTTATACCACCTAGTTTCACATACCAACAAAATAAAAAGTTCTTCTATGATTTAAAACATTACTTTTGGGATGACCCACATGTTTATAAAGAAGGAGTAGATGGTGTTATTAGATGTTGTGTACTTGAGCATGAACAGGAACATTTCCTACGCAAGTGTCACTCTGAGGCTTATGGAGGACACCATGCTGGATATAGAACTGCACACAAGGTATTCCAATCCGTTTTTTATTGGCCTACTCTCTTTAAGGATGCCCGTAAGTTTGTCATGTCTTGTGATGAATGCCAAAGAATTGGTAATATTAGTAGACATCAAGAAATGTCTATGAATTATTCACTTGTTATTGAACCATTTGATGTTTGGGGCTTTGATTATATGGGACCTTTTCCTTCCTCTAATGGGTATACACATATTTTAGTTGTTGTTGATTACGTTACTAAGTGGGTAGAAGCTATTCCAACTAGTAGTTAACACCTCTGTTAAGATGCTTAAAGAAGTTATTTTTCCGAGGTTTGGAGTCCCTAGATATTTAATGACTGATGGTGGTTCACACTTCATTCATGGTGCTTTTCGTAAAATGCTTGCTAAGTATGATGTTAATCATAGAATTGCATCTCCTTATCACCCACAATCTAGTGGTCAAGTAGAATTGAGTAATAGAGAACTCAAATTAATTTTGTAAAAGACTGTTAATAGATCTGGAAAGAATTGGTCCAAGAAACTTGATGATGCATTATGGGCCTATAGAACTGCATATAAAAATCCTATGGGTATGTCTCCGTATAAAATGGTCTATGGAAAAGCATGTCACTTACCTCTCGAACTAGAACACAAGGCTTATTGGGCTATTAAAGAACTTAATTATGATTTTAAACTTGCCAGTGAGAAGAGGTTATTTGATATTAGCTCACTTGATGAATGGAGAACCCAAGCCTACGAAAATGCCAAGTTATTTAAAGAAAAAGTTAAAAGATGGCATGAAAAAAGGATACAAAAGCGTGAGTTTAATGTAGGTGATTATGTATTGCTATACAACTCTCGTTTAAGATTTTTTGCAGGAAAACTTCTCTCTAAACGGGAAGGTCCTTACGTTATCGAGGAGGTCTACCGTTCCGGTGCCATAAAAATCTCAGGTAATCCTATAAAATTTGAAACTAATATTATTGAAACTATAACCCTGGAGGAATACATAAGGGACACTTTCCGGTACATTTTAGACAGCGAAAAGGGATAGGTATGTGCTACGGTAAGTAAACCGACTCCAAAACAGTTCTAATGGCAATATTTCTCCGTTTTGGAATATTTAGAAAAATAGGAAAATAAGAAGCAGACCGGAAAGGACACGAGGGTGGGAGGCGCGCCCTACCCCCCTGGGCGCGCCCCTTGCCTTGTGGGCACCTCATGTGCTCTCCGGACTCCGTTTTCTTGTGCAATACTTCTTTTGGTCGGTAAAAATTCATTATATAATCTCCCGAAGGTTTTGACCACCGTATCATGCAAATATCTCTTGTCTTTGTTTTGAGCTATTTTTTGTCAGGGTTGTCAAGGCCAGGCATCATGTCGCCCCCTCCTCCAACAATGGTGACAATGATGCTTGGCTAATGAAGATAGAACTGAAGAGGGAAGAACCTATGGAGATCAACAAGGATGAAGGGATCAAGAAGGCCACAGAGGAGCAAGTTCCAGCAGCAGAAGACATCCTTCAACTTGATCACAATCTTCTTACCCCAACTGAGATCGAAGATTTCAAGATGATTGAGTTAGCTCGTATACAAAACAAGTATCTCACACGTGAAAATATTTTGTTCAAGGAGCATATCATCGCACTCAAGGGCATTATCCGCAAGTTGGAGGACCTCTGTGCGACTATCCATCATCAACAACCCCACCTTCTTCACCAGCAAAAGAGATATAATCACATGGGTATGGGCACTCCCCTTGGCAACTGCCAAAATTGGGGGAGTGCCCTGGTATCGTATCACCATCACTTTTATCTTTACCATTTTTCTTAGTTCGATCCTTTTGATAATATCTTGATCTAGTAGAATAAAGTTTTAGCATGATTTAGTTGTGAGTTTTGTTTTATGATCCTTCTATGTAATCGAGTCCGTGAGCTATATATATAATAAAGATTAGTGTTGAGTCAAGGGCTTGATTATTTTGCTACAATCTTGAGGGAATAAAATAAAAAGAGAAAGAATAAAAAGAAATAAAGAGATCATATGGATCTTATGGAGAGTAATGAGCTCACATATAAAGAGTATGATGAATAAAAGTTGTTGAGAGTAGACAAACATAGTTTTGGTCATCTTTGCAATGAATAGGAAGTAATAAGGAAAGAGAGGTTACATATAAATATATTATCTTGGACATATTTTATGATTATGAACACTCATTAAAGTATGACATGCTAAGAGTTGACGTTGGACAAGGAAGACAACGTAATGGGTTATGTTTTCTTATATCTGAGATAAATTATATTGTCATGGATCATCCAACATGTTGAGCTTGCCTTTCCCTCTCTTGCTAGCCAATTCCTTTGCACCAAGTAGAGATACTACTTGTGCTTCCAAATATCCCTAAACCCAGTTTTAACATGATAGTCCACCATATCTACCTATAGATTGAGTAAGATCCTTCAAGTAAGTTGTCATCGGTGCAAGCAATAAAAATTGCTCCCTAAATATGTATGACTTATTAGTGCGGAGAAAAATAAGCTTTATACGATCTTCTGATATGGAAGAAACAAAAGCAACGGACTGCATAATAAAGGTCCATATCACAAGTGGCAATATAAAGTGACCTTCTTTTGCATTAAGATTTTGTGCATCCAACCATAAAAGTGCATGACAAACTCTGCTTCCCTCTGCGAAGGGCCTATCTTTCACTTTTATCTTCTACCTTACATTAGAGTCATGGTGATCTTCACCTTTCCTTTTTACATTTTATCCTTTGGCAAGCACAATGTGTTGGAAAGATCCTGATATATATAGCTAATTGGATGTGAGTCTTCATAAACTATTATTGTTGACATTACCCTTGAGGTAAAACGTTGGGAGGCAAAACTCTAAGCCCCTATCTTTCTCTGTGTCCGATTAAAACTTCATACCCATAAATATTGTGTGAGTGTTAGCAATTGTGAAAGACTAAAAGATGGTTGAGTATGTGGACTTGCTGAAAAGCTCTTATATTGACTCTTTCCTATTTTATGATAAATTGCAATTGCCTCAATGACTGAGATTACAGTTTGTTGGTTCTCAATGAAGTTTATGATTCATACTTGAAAGTGTGTTGAATTGTTACTTTAGCATAAGAGAGCATATGACAATATAAATATATGTTGCTGTTCTAAGAATGATCATGATGCCCTCATGTCCGTATTTTATTTTTATCGACACCTCTATCTCTAAACATGTGGACATATTTTTTTGATTTTGGCTTTCGCTTGAGGACAAGCAAGCTCTAAGCTTGGGGGAGTTGATATGTCCATTTTGCATCATGCTTTTATATCGATATTTATTGCATTATGGGTTGTTATTACACATTATGTCACAATACTTAAGCCTATTCTCTCTTAGTTTACAAAGTTTACATAAAGAGGGAGAATGCTGGCAGCTGGGATTCTGGGCTGGAAAAGGAGCAAATATTAGGGACCTATTCTGCACATCTCCAAAAGTCCTAAAACTCCACGGGAGCACTTTTCAGAATATATAAAAAATACTGAGCACAAGAAATACCAGAGGGGGGCCACACCCTGGCCACGAGGGTGGGGGGCACGCCCCCTGCCTCGTGGGACCCCGGGTGGCCCTCCGATGCCCATC
This sequence comes from Triticum aestivum, assembly GCF_018294505.1. NCBI lineage: Eukaryota > Viridiplantae > Streptophyta > Magnoliopsida > Poales > Poaceae > Triticum > Triticum aestivum. The sequence continues at coordinate 37,850,462 of NC_057806.1, read as the reverse complement.
TTCTACTATATGGAGTCTTTCATTGAGGAAAAAAAATCATAATAAAGCTTTCGGGACGAGACTCCGCCGCCACGAGGCGGAACCTTGGCGGAACCAATCTACAGCTCTGGCGGAGCTGTTCTGCCAAGGAAACTTCCCTCCGGGAGGGGGAAATCATCATCATCGTCATCACCAACAATCCTCTCATCGGGAGGGGGTCAATCTGCATCAAAATCTTCACCAGCACCATCTCCTCTCAAACCCTAGTTCATCTCTTGTATCCAATCTTTGTATCCAAACCTCAGAGTGGTACCTGTGGGTTGCTAGTAGTGTTGATTACTCCTTGTAGTTGATGCTAGTTGGTTTACTTTGTGGAAGATCATATGTTCAGATCCATTATGCATATTAATAACCCTCTGATTCTGAACATGAATATGGTTTGTGAGTAGTTATGTTTGTTCCTGAGGACATGGGGGAAGTCTTGCTATTAGTAGTCATGTGAATTTGGTATTCGTTCGATATTTTGATGAGATGTATGTTGTCATTCCTCTAGTGGTGTCATGTGAATGTCGACTACATGACACTTCACCATTGTTTGGGCCTAGAGGGAGGCATTGGGAAGTAATAAGTAGATGATGGGTTGCTAGAGTGATAGAAGCTTAAACCCTAGTTTATGCGTTGCTTCGTAAGGGGCTGATCTGGATCCATATGTTTCATGCTATGGTTAGGTTTACCTTAATATTTATGTTGTAGTTACGGATGCTTGCAATAGGGGTTAATCATAAGTGGGATGCTTGTCCAAGTAAGGGAAGTACCCAAGCACCGGTCCACCCTGATGACCCACAAGTATAGGTGATCTATCGTAGTCCTTTCGATAAGTAAGAGTGTCGAACCCAACAAGGAGCAGAAGGAAATGATAAGCGATTTCTAGCAACGTATTCACTGCAAGTACTGAAATAAGTGGTAACAAATAGTTTTGTGATAAGATAATTTGTAACGAGCAACAAGTAACAAAAGTAAATAAGGTGCAGCAACGTGGCCCAATCCTTTTTGTAGCAAAGGACAAGCCTGGACAAACTCTTATATGATGTAAAGCGCTCCCGAGGACACATGGGAATATCGTCAAGCTAGTTTTCATCACGTTCATATGATTCACATTTGGTACTTCGATAATTTGGTATGTGGGTGGACCGGTGCTTGGGTGCTGCCCTTACTTGGACAAGCATCCCACTTATGATTAACCTCTATTGCAAGCATCTGCAACTACAACAAAAGTATTAAGGTAAACCTAACCATAGTATGAAACATATGGATCCAAATCAGCCCCTTACGAAGCAACGCATAAACTAGGGTTTAAGCTTCTGTCACTCTAGCAACCAATCATCTATTTATTACTTCCCAATGCCTTCCTCTAGGCCCAAATAATGGTGAAGTGCCATGTAGTCGACGTTCACATAACACCACTAGAGGAGAGATACCATACATCTCATCAAAATATCGAACAAATACCAAATTCACATGACTACTAATAGCAAGACTTCTCCCATGTCCTCAGGAACAAAAGTAACTACTCACAAAGCATAAATATGCTCATAATCAGAGGGGTATTAATATGCATATAGGATCTGAACATATGATCTTCCACCAATTGAACCAACTAGCATCAACTACAAGGAGTAATTAACACTACTAGCAACCTACTAGCACCAATCCCGGACTTGGAGACAAGAATTGGATGCAAGAGATGAACTAGGATTTTGAGATGAGATGGTGCTGATGAAGATGTTGATGGAGATTGCCCTCTCCCGATGAGAGGAGTGTTGGTGATGACGATGGCGATGATTTCCCCCTCTGAGAGGGAAGTTTCCCCGACAGAACAGCTCCGCCAGAGCCCTAGATTGGTTCCGCCAAGGTTCTACCTCGTGGCGGCGGAGTTTCGTCCGAGAAGATGGCTTATGATTTTTTCCCATCGAAAGACTTCATATAGCAGAGGATGGTCACCGGAGGGCCACCAGGGGGCCCACGAGGTAGGGGGCGTGCCCAGGGGGGTAGGGCGCGCCCCCCACCCTCGTGGGCAGGGTGTGTCCCCCCTGGTGAAGTTCTTGCTCTCAGTATTTTTTATATATTTGGAAAACGTCTTCCGTGGATTTTCAGGACTTTTGGAGCTGTGCAGAATAGGTCTCTAATATTTGCTCCTTTTCCAACCCAGAATCCCAGCTGCCGGCATTCTCTCTCTTTATGCAAACCTTGTAAAATAAGAGAGAATAGGCATACGTATTGTGACATAATTTGTAATAACTGCCCATAATGCAATAAATATCGATCTAAAAGCATGATGCAAAAATGGACGTATCAACTCCCCCAAGCTTAGACCTTGCTTGTCCTCAAGCGAAAAGCCAAAATCGAAAAATATGTCCACATGTTTAGAGATAGAGATGTCGATAAAAATAAAATATGGACATGAGGGCATCATGATCATTCTTAGAACAACAACTTATATAATTCTTGTCATATAATCTCTAATGATAGAGTAATAATTCAATCACAATATCAAGTATGAATCTTAAACTTCATTGAAAACTAACAAACTATAATCTCAGTCATTGAAGCAATTGCAATTTATCATAACTTAGGAAAGAGTCAATGTATAAGAGCTTTTCAGCAAGTCCACATACTCAACTATCAAATAGTCTTTCACAATTGCTGACACTCACGCAGTACTTATGAGTATGGAGTTTTACTTGGACACAGAGAAAGATAGGGGCTTATAGTTTTGCCTCCGAACTTTTTACCTCAAGGGTAATGTCAACAGTAATAGTTCATGAAAACTCACATCTAATTAGCCATATATACCGGGATCTTTCCAACATACTGTGCTTGCCAAAGGATAAAATGTAAAAAGGAAGGGTGAAGATCACCATGATTCTTATGCAAGGTAGGGGATAAAAGTAAAAGATAGGCCCTTCGCAGAGGGAAGCAGAGGTTGTCATGCGCTTTTATGGTTGGATCCACAAAATCTTAATGCGAAAGAATGTCACTTTATATTGCCACTTGTGATATGGACCTTTATTATGCAGTTTGTCGCTTTTATTACTTCCATATCACACGATCATATAAAGCTTATTTCCTCCATACCAATCAATCATACATATTTAGAGAGCAATTTTTATTGCTTGCACCGATGGCAACTTACTTGATGGATCTTACTCAATCCATAGGTAGATATGGGGAACTCTTATGGCAAGACTGGTTTAAGGGTATTTGGAAGCACAAGTAGTATCTCTACTTGGTGCAATGAATTTGGCTAGCATGAGGGGGAAAGGCAAGCTCATCATGTTGGAAGATCCAAGACAATATAATTCATCTCAGATGTAAGAAAACATAACACATTACGCTGTCTTCCTTGTCCAATGTCAACTCTTTAGCATGTCATATTTTAATGAGTGCTCACAATCATAAAAGATGTCCAAGATAGTATATTTATATATGAAGACCTCTCTTTCTTTATTACTTCCTATTAATTGCAACGATGACCAAAACTGTGTTTGTCAACCCTCAACAACTTTTATTCATCATACTCTTTCTATGTGAGCTCATTACTCTCCATAAGACTCACATGATCTCTTTGTTTCTTTTTATTTCTTTCTCTTTTCTTTTGTTCACTTAGGATCATGGCAAAATAATCAAGCCTTTGACTCAACACTAATCTTTATTATATAGCTCATGGACTCGATTACATAGAAGGATAATAAAACAAAACTCACAACTAGATCACACTAAGAACTTTTATTCTACTAGATCAAGATAATACCAAAAGGACCGAACTAAGAAAAACGGTAAAGATAAAGTGATGGTGATACGATACTGGGGCACTCCCCCAAGCTTGGCAGTTGCCAAGTGGAGTGCCCATACCCATGTGATTATGTCTCTCTTTTCGGGGATGGTGATGTGATGTTCTTGGCGATGATGCCCCTCAAGATACGATTCTCCTCCTCAAGCTTGTTGACTTGTTGCTTGAGGTCCATTATTTCCTTTCGGAGTTTTCTTGTAACAGCCAAAGCTCCCTGCACCCAAGGGTGCTGCATAGCTGCGGGAGAACCAGTGACACTCTTTTTCATATTCTCATAAGAAAGAAATCTAACATTGGAAGGGATAACCGAGTTTGGAATAGCTGAGCTCTGCAGTTCTCCCATTGTGAATCCAGCTTGGAGGCGGGAAGTGACTTCTTGATCCTCTTCCATGGCATCTATCCTCTTCAAATCAGCCTCCATCTCTTCCTCCGTTGCTGGCCCAAAGGGGTCAACATGATTGTTTGTCGTTGATCTCGGTGCCGGATGAGACACTCGGCTCTCCCCGACCGACTCTTGCGAAGACATCCTGCTCTAATCTGCAGCAGCAATAGCTCGAAACACAAACAGGAGATAATTGTGTGATACGGGAGTCAAAACCTCCAGGAGATTATATAATGAATTTTTACCGACCAAGATACGTGTCGTGTACGAAAATGGAGTCCGAAGAGCACACGAGGTGCCCACGAGGTAGGGGGGCGCGCCAATTAGGGTAGGGCGCGCCCTCCACCCTCGTGGAGCCCTCGTGTCCTTCTAGGACTGGTGCTTATTTTTCTATTTTTCTAAATATCCCAAAACGGAGAAATATTGCCTTAAAAACTGTTTTGGAGTCGGTTTACTTACCGTACCACATACCTATTCCTTTTCGGAGTCTGAAACATTCCGGAAAGTGTCACTTATGTATTCCTCCGGGGTTATGATTTCAATAACATTGGTTTCAACATTTATGGGATTACCTGAGATATAGTGTTTGATTCTTTGACCGTTCACCACCTTCGGATTTGTGCCTTCGAAGTTGTTGATTTTTATGGCACCGGAACGGTAGACCTCCTCGATAACGTAAGGCCTTCCCATTTAGAGAGAAGTTTTCCTGCAAAAAATCTTAAACGAGAGTTGTATAGCAATACATAATCACCTACATTAAACTCATGCTTTTGTATCCTTTTTTCATGCCATCTTTTAACTTTTTCTTTAAATAACTTGGCATTTTCGTAGGCTTGGGTTCTCCATTCATCAAGTGAGCTAATATCAAATAACCTCTTCTCACTGGCAAGTTTAAAATCATAATTAAGTTCTTTAATAGCCCAATAAGCCTTGTGTTCTAGTTCGAGAGGTAAGTGACATGCTTTTCCATAGACCATTTTATACGGAGACATACCCATAGGATTTTTATATGCAGTTCTATAGGCCCATAATGCATCATCAAGTTTCTTGGACCAATTCTTTCTAGACCTATTAATAGTCTTTTGCAAAATTAATTTGAGTTCTCTATTACTCAATTCTACATGACCACTAGACTGAGGGTGATAAGGAGATGCAATTCTATGATTAACATCATATTTAGCAAGCATTTTACGGAAAGCACCATGAATAAAATGTGAACCACCATTAGTCATTAAATATCTAGGGACTCCAAATCTTGGAAAAATAACTTCTTTAAGCATTTTAATAGAAGTGTTATGATCAGCACTACTAGCTGGAATAGCTTCTACCCACTTAGTAACGTAATCAACAACAACTAAAATATGTGTATAACCATTAGAGGAAGGAAAAGGTCCCATATAGTCAAAGCCCCAAACATCAAATGGTTCAATAACAAGTGAATAATTCATAGGCATTTCTTGACGTCTACTAATATTACCAATTCTTTGACATTCATCTCAAAATAAGACAAACTTACGGGCATCCTTGAATAGAGTAGGACAATAAAAACCAGATTGCAGTACCTTATGTGCAGTTCTATCTCCAACATGGTGTCCTCCATAAGCTTCGGAGTGACACTTGCATAGGATCTGTTCCTGTTCATGCTCAGGTACACAACGTCTAATAATACCATCTACTCGTTCTTTATAAAGATGTGGGTCATCCCAAAAGTAATGCCTCAAATCATAGAAGAACATTTTCTTTTGCTGGTATGTCAAACTAGGTGGTATAAACTTAGCAACAATGTAATTAGCATAATCAGCACACCATGGAGCAGTATGAGAAGCATTTATGACATTTCATTGCTCATCAGGAAAGCTATCATCAATAGGTAGTGGGTCATCAAGCACATTTTCTAACCTAGACAAGTTGTCTGCAACGGGGTTCTCTGCTCCTTTTCTATCAACAATGTGCAAATCAAATTCTTGTAGCAAGAGAACCCATCTAATAAGTCTAGGTTTAGCATCTTTCTTTTCCATAAGATATTTAATAGCAGCATGATCAGTGTGAATAGTTATTTTAGAATCAACAATATAAGGTCTAAACTTATCACAAGCAAATACAACTGCTAAGAATTCTTTTTCAGTAGTAGCATAATTTCTTTGAGAATTGTCTAGAGTTTTACTAGCATATTGAATAACATTTAGTTTCTTATCAACTCTTTGTCCTAGAACACAACCTACAGCATAATCACTAGCATCACACATAATTTCAAAGGGTAAATTCCAATCAGGTGGCTGAACAACAGGTGCAGAGATCAATGCTTTCTTAAGTATTTCAAATGCTTCTACACAATCATCATCTAAGACAAATGGTATGTCTTTTTGTAATAAAATAGTCAGAGGCCGAGAGATTTTTGAGAAATCCTTAATGAACCTCCTATAAAAACCGGCATGACCAAGGAAACTTCTTATACCTTTGATGTCCTTGGGACATGGCATCTTTTCAATAGCATCAACCTTGGCTTTATCAACTTCAATACCTCTTTCAGAAACATTATGCCCCAAGACAATACCTTCATTAACCATAAAGTGATACTTTTCCCAATTCAAGACAAGATTAGTTTCTTCACATCTCTGCAAAACTCGATCAAGGTTGCTCAAGCAATCATCAAAAGAAGATCCATAGACGGAAAAGTCGTCCATGAAAACCTCACAAATCTTTTCACAAAAGTCAGAGAATATAGCCATCATGCATCTTTGAAAGGTAGCAGGTGCATTACATAAACCAAAAGGCATACGTCTACAAGCAAAAGTACCAAAAGGGCATGTAAAAGTGGTCTTTGATTGATCTTTGGCTGACACAGGTATTTGAGAGCAACCAGAATAACCATCTAGAAAGCAAAAATGTGTATGTTTGGACAATCTTTCTAGCATTTGATCAATAAAAGGTAAGGGGTAATGATCCTTTTTAGTAGCCTTGCTTAATTTGCGGAAATCAATTACCGTCGTATAACCTGTAATAATTCTTTGAGGAATCAATTCATATTTATCATTAGGAACAACAGTAATACCTCCCTTCTTAGGGACACAATGAACAGGGCTTACCCATTGACTATCAGCAACGGGATAAATTATACCCGCCTCAAGGAGCTTTAGTATCTCCTTTCTTACCACTTCTTTCATTTTAGGATTCATCCGGCGTTGATGATCAGAACTGGTTTAGCATCTTCTTCCAAATTAATTTTATGTTGACATAGAGTGGTGATGTCTACTATACAACATTCTTCTTGTAGACGTTGTTGGGCCTCCAAGTGCAGAGGTTTGTAGGACAGTAGCAAATTTCCCTCAAGTGGATGACCTAAGGTTTATCAATCCGTAGGAGGCGTAGGATGAAGATGGTCTCTCTCAAGCAACCTTGCAACCAAATAACAAAGAGTCTCTTGTGTCCCCAACACACCCAATACAATGGTAAATTGTATAGGTGCACTAGTTCGGCAAAGAGATGGTGATACAAGTGGTATATGGATGGTAGATAAAGGTTTTTGTAATCTGAAAATATAAAAACAGCAAGGTAACTAATGATAGAAGTGAGCGTAAACGGTATTGCAATGTGTGGAAATAAGGCCTAGGGTTCATACTTTCACTAGTGTAAGTTCCCTCAACAATACTAACATGATTGGATCGCATAACTATCCCTCAACATGCAACAAAGAGTCACTCCAAAGTCACTAATAGCGGAGAACGAACGAAGAGATTATGGTAGGGTACGAAACCACCTCAAAGTTATTCTTTCCAATCAATCCGTTGGGCTATTCCTATAAGTGTCACAAACAGCCCTAGAGTTCGTACTAGAATAAGACCTTAAGACACAAATCAACCAAAACCCTAATGTCACCTAGATACTCCAATGTCACCTCAACTATCCGTGGGTATGATTATACGATATGCATCACATAATCTCAGATTCATCAATTCAACCAACACAAAGGACCTCAAAGAGTGCCCCAAAGTTCCTGCCGGAGAATCACGACGAAAACGTGTGCCAACCCCTATGCATAGGTTCATGGGCAGAACCCGCAAGTTGATCACCAAAACATATATCGAGTGAATCATGTGAAATCCCATTGTCACCACAGATATCCACGACAAGACATACATCAAGTGTTCTCAAATCTTTAAAGACTCAATCCGATAAGATAACTTCAAAGGGGAAACTCAATTCATTACAAGAGAGTAGAGGGGGGAAGAAACATCATAGGATCCAAATATAATAGCAAAGCTCGCGATACATCAAGATCGTGTCACCTCAAGAACACGAGAGAGATCGATCAAACACATAGCTACTGGTACATACCCTCAGCCCCGAGGGAGAACTACTCCCTCCTCATCATGGAGAGCACCGGGATGATGAAGATGGCCACCGGAGAGGGATTGCCCCCTCCGGCAGGGTGCCGGAACGGGTCTAGATTAGCTTTCGGTGGCTACGGAGGCTTCGGTGGAACTCCCGATCTATTGTGCTCCCCGATGTTTTTAGGGTATATGGAGATATATAGGTGGAAGAAGTACGTTAGGGGGGCCACGAGGGGCTCACGAGGGTAGAGGGTGCGCCCAGGGGGGTGGGCGCGCCCCCCTGCCTCGTGACCTCCTCGCAGATCGCCCGACATGCACTCCAAGTCTTCTGGGCTTCGTTCCTTCCAAAAAAGAGTTCCGTGAAGTTTCAGGTCAATTGGACTTCATTTGATTTTCCTTTTCTTCGAAACCCTAAAATAGGGTAAAAACATAAACTGGCACTGGGCTCTGGGTTAATAGGTTAGTCCCAAAAATGATATAAAAGTGTATAATAAAGCCCATAAACATTCAAAACAGTAGATAATATAGCATGGAGCAATCAAAAATTATAGATACATTGGAGACGTATCAGCATCCCCAAGCTTAATTCCTGCTCGTCCTCGAGTAGGTAAATGATAAAAACAGAATTTTGATGTGGAGTGCTACTTGGCATAATTTCAATGTAATTCTTCTTAATTGTGGTATGAATATTCAGATCCATAAGATTCAGGACAAAAGTTCATATTGACATAAAAATGATAATACTTCAAGCATACTAACAAAGCAATCATGTCTTCTCAAAATAACATGGCCAAAGAAAGCTATCCCTACAAAATCATATAGTCTGGCTATGCTCCATCTTCACCATACAAAATATTTAAATCATGCACAACCCCGATGACAAGCCAATCAATTGTTTCATACTTTTGATGTTCTCAAACTTTTTCAATCTTCACGCAATACATGAGCGTGAGCCATGGACATAGCACTATAGGTGGAACAGAATGGTGGTTGTGGAGAAGACAAAAAGGGAGAAGATAGTCTCACATCGACTAGGCATATCAACGGGCTATGGAGATGCCCATCAATAGATATCAATGTGAGTGAGTAGGGATTGCCATGCAACGGATGCACTAGAGCTATAAGTATATGAAAGCTCAACAAAAGAAACTAGTGGGTGTGCATCCAACTCGCTTGCTCACGAAGACCTAGGGCATTTCGAGGAAGCCCATCATTGGAATATACAAGCCAAGTTCTATAATGAAAGATTCCCACTAGTATATGAAAGTGACAACATAGGAGACTCTCTATCATGAAGATCATGGTGCTACTTTGAAGCACAAGTGTGGTAAAAGGATAGTAGCATTGTCCCTTCTCTCTTTTTCTCTCATTTTTATTATTTTTATATTAGGGCCTTTTTTTATGGCCTCTTTTTTTTGGGCTTCTTTGGCCTCTTTTTTTCGTCCGGAGTCTCATCCCAACTTGTGGGGGAATCATAGTCTCCATCATCCTTTCCTCACTAGGACAATGCTCTAATAATGATAATCATCACACTTTTATTTTCTTACAACTCAACATTTACAACTCGATACTTAAGACAAGATATGACTCTATATGAATGCCTCCGGCGGTGTACCGGGATGTGCAATGATGCATGAGTGACATGTATGAATAATTAGGAATGGTGGCTTTGCCACAAATACGATGTCAACTACATGATCATGCAAAGCAATATGACAATGATGAAGCGTGTCATAATAAATGGAACGGTGGAAAGTTGCATGGCAATATATCTCGGAATGGCTATGGAAATGCCATAATAGGTAGGTATGGTGGCTGTTTTTAGGAAGGTAAATGGTGGGTTTATGGTACCGGCGAAAGGTGTGCGGTACTAGAGAGGCTAGCAAGGGTGGAAGGGTGAGAGTGCGTATAATCCATGGACTCAACATTAGTCATAAAGAACTCATATACTTATTGCAAAAATCTACAAGTTATCAAAGCAAAGTATTACACGCATGCTCCTAGGAGGATAGATTGGTAGGAAAAGACCATCGCTCGTCCCCGACCGCCACTCATAAGGAAGACAATCAATAAATAAATCATTCTCCGACTTCATCACATAACGGTTCACCATATGTGCATGCTACGGGAATCACAAACTTCAACACAACTATTTCTCAAATTCACAACTACTCAACTAGCATGACTCTAATATCACCATCTCCATATCTCAAAACAATTATCAAGTATCAAACTTCTCATAGTATTCAACACACTCATAAGAGAATTTTATTATTCTTGAATACCTAGCACATTAGGATTTTAAGCAAATTACCATGATATTTAAGACTCTCAAAATAATCTAAGTGAAGCATGAGAGTTCATCTATTTCTTCAAAATAAAACTACCACCATGCTCTAAAAGATATAAGTGAAGCACTAGAGCAAATGACAAACTACTCCGAAAGATATAAGTGAAGATCAATGAGTAGTCGAATAATTATGCAACTATGTGAAGACTCTCTAACATTTAATAATTTCAGATCTTGGTATTTTATTCAAACATAAAGCAAAGCAAAAATTAAATAAAATGACGCTCCAAGCAAAACACATATCATGCGGCGAATAAAAATATAGCTCCAAGTAAAGTTACCGATGAATGAAGACAAAAGAGGGGATGCCTTCCGGGGCATCCCCAAGCTTAGGCTCTTGTCTATCCTTGAATATTACCTTGGGGTGCCTTGGCATCCCCAAGTTTAGGCTCTTTCCACTCCTTATTTCATAGTCCATTGAATCTTTACCCAAAACTTGAAAACTTCACAACACAAAACTTAAAGTAGAAAACTCGTAAGCTCCGTTAGTATAAGAAAATAAAACACCACTTCAAGGTACTGTAATGAACTCATTATTTATTTATATTGGTGTTAAACCTACTGTATTCCAACTTCTCTATGGTTTATAAACTATTTTACTAGCCATAGATTCATCAAAATAAGCAAACAACACACGAAAAGCAGAATCTGTCAAAAACAGAACAGTCTGTAGTAATCTGGATCAAACGTATACTTATGGAAGTCATAAAATTCTCAAATAAATTTATGGACCTGAGTAATTTATCTATTAATCATCTTCAAAAAGAATTAACTAAATATCACTCTCCAAATAAAAATGGCAGCAATTCTCGTGAGCGCTAAAGTTTCTGTTTTTGACAGCATGATCAACAAGACTTTCCCCAAGTCTTCCCAAAGGTTCTACTTGGCACAAACACTAATTAAACACATAAAACCACATCTGAACAGAGGCTAGATGAATTATTTATTACTAAACAGGAACAAAAAGCAAGGAACAAAAATAAAATTGGGTTGCCTCCCAACAAGCGCTATCGTTTAACGCCCCTAGCTAGGCATGATGATGTCAATGATGCTCACATAAAAGATAAGGATTGAAACATAAAGAGAGCATCATGAAGAATATGACTAGAACATTTAAGTCTAACCCACTTCCTATGCATAGGGATCTTTTGAGCGAATAACTTATGGGAACAATAATCAACTTGCATAGGAAAGCAAAACAAGCATAACTTCAAAACTTTAAGCACATAGAGAGGAAACTTGGTATTATTACAATTCCTACAAGCATATATTCCTCCCTCATAATAATTTTCAGTAGCATCATGAATGAATTCAACAATATAACCAGCCCTGAAATAATTCATTTCATGATCTACTTGCATAGAAAATTTACTACTCTCCACATAAGCAAAATTCTTCTCATTCGGAATAGTGGGAGTATCATAAGAGACTTGAATACTATAAATTGTTTCCACGTTAAAGGAGTAATGTTCAGAGAAAGGGTACTCATAATCATGACAAGTTTTATAAATATAATCATCACTACTCTTTATAGCATAAGTTTTATCACAATAATCATCATAAGTAGCAACTTTGTTCTCATCATAATCGATTGAAACCTCTTCCAAGATAGTGGATACATCACTAAATAAAGTCATGACCTCTCGAAATCCACTTTCATAAATATAATCATCGTAAGTAGAAGGCATGCTATCATCATAACAACTTTGCATATCAAAACTTGAGAGGCTAAAAATATCATCATTATCAAACATAGCATGCCCAAGCTTGGGACAAACATTAATTGCAGCAAATATATTCTCAAATATGTCATCTTCATCAAACATAGCTTCCCCAAGCTTGGGCCATTTCATATCATAAGCATAATCACTCTCATCATTAATAGTATAGATATCACCAATAGTATAGCAATTATAATATTCTTCCAAGCAAGTGCCAAAAAGATTTTCAAGATCATAAGAAGTGTCATTATCTTCCCAATCATAATTATCACAACAAGCAATAGGCATAACGAGATCATCATCAAGTGTATCATTTTCATGAGGCACAACAATAATAGGAGCAACTTTATTTGGGAGAGATACCTTTTTACCACTCTTCATTTTTCTTTTCTTCTTCTTCACCACATCATGTGTGGGTTCAATCATCTTTTTGGAGCCACTTATTAATGAGATTGGTTGAATAGAGGGCTCCTCTTTGTTACCTGATTCATCATAAGAAATAATAGGAGAACATTGGGAAGTCTCTTCCCTTTCGTTAGAATTCTCTTCATCTTCTATTTGTTTTCCTTTTTTATGTAATTGGCAATATAAGGATTTTCAATGCAATTCACCGCGCAATACATATAAATTTCCTCTAGATCAAAATGAAGAACTTTATCAAGGGCAAATTTTGGAATATCCTTAGTTCTATGTTTAATTTATTCATAACCCAAGAGCAAACTAAGTTCATTATGATGTGCAAGGGAAATCAAGTCATCATGATTTTTGGACACGATACGCTCATGAAACAATTTGCATTGGGTACTAAAATGATCACGTTCATTGCAAAGTTCACAAGTAGGGCTAAGAAAAGATAAATTTTCAGCACATTCATCTAGCTCTTCTTGCAACAATTTGGTTTCGAAGTACTTATGCCTCTTGCAATATCTATCTTCCCTATTTGGTGTGTACTTGCAAACCCAGTCTACTCCACAAAAATTGACATGTTTATAGGAGGCATTTTCATCATAACTAGTGCAATCATCATTAGCATCATGGATATTCAAAGAATTCGTACTAACAACATTGCAATCATTCTCATCATTCAAATATTTAGTGCCAAACATTTTATAGATTTTTTCTTCTAGCACTTGCGCACATTTATCCTTTCCATCATACTCACGAAAGATATTAAAAAGGTGAAGCGTATGAGACAAACTTAATTCCATTTTTTAATTTTCTTTTATAAACTAAACTAGTGATAAAACAAGAAACTAAAAGACTTGATTGCAAGATCTAAAGATATACCTTCAAGCACTCACCTCCTCGGCAACGGCGCCAGAAAAGAGCTTGATGTCTACTACACAACCTTCTTCTTGTAGACCTTGTTGGGCCTCCAAGTGCAGAGATTTGTAGGACAATAGCAAATTTCCCTCAAGTGGATGACCTAAGGTTTATCAATCCGTAGGAGGCGTAGGATGAAGATGGTCTCTCTCAAGCAACCCTGCAACCAAATAACAAAGAGTCTCTTGTGTCCCCAACACACCCAATACAATGGTAAATTGTATAGGTGCATTAGTTCGGCGAAGAAATGGTGATACAAGTGGTATATGGATGGTAGATAAAGGTTTTTGTAATCTGAAAATATAAAAACAGCAAGGTAACGAATGATAAAAGTGAGCGTAAACGGTATTGCAATGTGTGGAAATAAGGCCTAGGGTTCATACTTTCACTAGTTTAAGTTCCCTCAACAATACTAACATAATTGGATCACATAACTATCCCTCAACATGCAACAAAGAGTCACTCCAAACTCACTAATAGCGGAGAACGAACGAAGATATTATGGTAGGGTATGAAACCAACTCAAAGTTATTCTTTCCAATCAATCCGTTGGGCTATTCCTATAAGTTTCACAAACAACCCTAGAGTTCGTACTAGAATACCACCTTAAGACACAAATCAACCAAAACCCTAATGTCACCTAGATACTCCAACATCACCTCAAGTATCCGTGGGTATGATTATACGATATGCATCACACAATCTCAGATTCATCTATTCAACCAACACAAAGGACCTCAAAGAGTGCCCCAAAGTTCCTACTGGAGAATCACGACGAAAACGTGTGCCAACCCCTATGCATAGGTTCATGGGCGGAACCCGCAAGTTGATCACCAAAACATACATCAAGTGAATCACGTGATATCCCATTGTCACCACAGATATCCACGGCAAGACATACATCAAGTGTTCTCAAATCTTTAAAGACTCAATCCGATAAGATAACTTCAAAGGGGAAACTCAATTCATTACAAGAGAGTAGAGGGGGGAAGAAACATCATAGGATCCAAATATAATAGCAAAGCTCGCGATACATCAAGATCGTGTCACCTCAAGAACACGAGAGAGAGAGAGAGAGAGAGAGAGAAAGAGAGATGAAACACATAGCTACTGGTACATGCCCTCATCTCCGAGGGATAACTACTCCCTCCTCGTCATGGAGAGCACCGGGATGATGAAGATGGCCACCAGAGAGGGATTGCCCCCTCCGGCAGGGTGCCGAAACGGGTCTAGATTGGCTTTCGGTGGCTACGGAGGCTTCTTGCGGTGGAACTCCCGATCTATTGTGCTCCCCGATGTTTTTAGGGTATATGGAGATATATAGGCGAAAGAAGTACGTCAGGGGGCCACGAGGTGCTCACGAGGGTGGAGGGTGCGCCCAGGGGGGTGGGCGCGCCCCCCTGCCTCGTGACCTCCTCACAGATCCCCCGACGTGCACTCCAAGTCTTCTGGGCTTCTTTCCTTCCAAAAATGAGTTCCGTGAAGTTTCAGGTCAATGGGACTCCGTTTGATTTTCCTTTTCTTCGAAACCCTAAAATAGGGTAAAAACAGAAACTAGCACTGGGCTCTGGGTTAATAGGTTAGTCCCAAAAATGATATAAAAGTGTATAATAAAGCCCATAAACATTCAAAACAGTAGATAATATAGCATGGAGCAATCAAAAATTATAGATACGTTGGAGACGTATCAAGTGGGACTAATGCCCTTAAGATCATCAAGAGTATACCCAATAGCAGCGCGGTGCTTCTTCAGAGTTTTCAATAATCTCTCTTCCTCATGCTCTAAAAGGTTAGCACTAATAATAACAGGATATATCTTTTTCTCATCAAGATAAGCATATTTAAGAGTATCAGGTAACGGTTTAAGCTCAAACACAGGATCACCCTTGGGTGGAGGAGGATCCCCTAGGATTTCAACAAGCAAATTATTTTTCAGAATAGGTTCCTATTTAAAGAATACTTCATCTAATTCCCTTCTTTCATTCATAAACATATCATTTTCATGGTCTAGCAAGTATTGTTCTAAAGGATCACTAGGAGGTACGGCAACAGAAGCAAGACCAATAATTTCATCCTTACTAGGTAATTCTTCTTCACAGTGTTGTCTACTAAATTTAGAAAAATTAAATTCATGAGTCATATCATCTAAACCGATAGTAACAACATCTCTTTTGCAATCTGTGGTAGCATTAACAGTATTTAAGAATGGTCTACCAAATATAATGGGACAAAAGCTATCTTGTGGGGAACCAAGAACAAGAAAATCAGCAGGATATTTAGTTTTCCCACACAATACTTCAACATCTCTAACAATTCCCATTGGTGAAATAGTATCTCTATTGGCAAGTTTAATTGTGACATCAATATCTTCCATCTCAATAGGTGCAATATCATGCATAACTTCTTTGTATAAGGAATAAGGTATTGCACTAGCACTGGCACCCATATCACATAAGCCATGATAACAATGATCTCCTATTTTAACAGAAATAACAGGCATACCTATCACAGGTCTAGGTTTATCTTTATCACGGGGTTTAGCAATTCTAGCAGTTTCATCACAGAAATAAATAACATGCCCATCAATATTATCTGACAAGAGATCTTTAACGATAGCAATATTAGGTTCAACTTTAACTTGCTCAGGAGGTGTATATGTTTTAATATTGCTTTTATGAACCACAGTTGAAGCTTTAGCATGATCCTTTATCCTAACAGGGAAAGGTGGTTTCTCAACATAAGAAGTTGGAATAATAGGATCATTATAAGTGATAGTCTTTTCTTCAACTTTAATAGGTGTAGCTACTTTTACTTCTATGGGAGGATGATATTTAAACCACTTCTCCTTGGGGAGATCAACATAAGCAGCAAAAGATTCACAGAAAGAAGCTACTATCTCAGAGTCAAGTCCATATTTAGTGCTAAATTTATGAAAAATATCGGTATCCATAAAAGATTTAACACAATCAAAACTAGGTGTCATACCTGACTCCTTACCATTGTCGAGGTCCCAATCTTCAGAGTTTCGTTTAATTCTTTCCAATAAATCCCATTTGAATTCAATAGTCTTCATCATAAAAGAGCCAGCACAAGAAGTATCAAGCATGGTGCGATTGTTACCAGAAAGCCGAGCATAATTTTTTTGAATAATCATTTCTCTTGAGAGCTCATGATTGGGGCATGAATATAACATTGATTTAAGCCTCCCCCAAGCTTGAGCGATGCTTTCTCCTCCGCGGGGCCAAAAATTATGTATATAATTGTGATCACGATGAACACGAAGCATATGTTAAAACTTCTGATGAAATTCCAATTTCAATCGTTTGTAATTCCAAGACCCCATATCATCACATAGCCTATACCATGTCGATGGATCTCCCCTCAAAGATAAAGGTAAGACCTTCTTCTTAACGACATCTCCGGGTACACCTGCAAGCTTAAATATTCCACAAACTTCATCAACATATATCAGATGTTCATCAGGATGTTTTGTTCCATCTCCTAAAAAAGGATTAGCTAGCAGTTTTTCTATCATACCTGAAGGAACTTCAAAGCAAACATTTTCATTTTCATTTTCATTTTCAGTAGGTTCAGTAGGTTCAGGAGCAACTCTTTGCTCTACTGGTCGGGGTGAATATACCTTGAACAAGCCCCTCAGAGGATTACTTTCCATGGTAACAAGTGACAGTAAATTTCAGCACACTATATAAATTTTTTCTTACCAAATTCCACCTACCAAAGGTGCTTCACTCCCCGGCAACGGCACCAGAAAAGAGTCTTGATGATCCACAAGTATAGGGGATCTATCGTAGTCCTTTCAAGAAGTAAGAGTGTCGAACCCAACGAGGAGCGGAAGGAAATGATAAGCGGTTTCCAGCAAGGTATTCTCTGCAAAGTCCTGAAATAAGTGGTAACAAATAGTTTTGTGATAAGATAATTTGTAACGAGCAACAAGTAACAAAAGTAAATAAGGTGCAGCAAGGTGGCCCAATCCTTTTTGTAGCAAAGGACAAGCCTGGACAAACTCTTATATGATGTAAAGCGCTCCCCGGGACACATGGGAATATCGTCAAGCTAGTTTTCATCACGTTCATATGATTCGCGTTGGTACTTTGATAATTTGGTATGTGGGTGGAAGGTGCTTGGGTGCTGCCCTTACTTGGACAATCATCCCACTTATGATTAACCTCTATTGCAAGCATCCGCAACTACAACAAAATTATTAAGGTAAACCTAACCATAGCATGAAACATATGGATCCAAATCAGCCCCTTACGAAGCAACACATAAACTAGGGTTTAAGCTTCTGGCACTCTAGCAACCCATAATCTACTTATTACTTGCCAATGCCTTCCTCTAGGCCCAAATAATGGTGAAGTGTCATGTAGTCAACATTCACATAACACCACTACAGGAGAGACAACATACATCTCATCAAAATATCGAATGAATACGAAATTCACATGACTACTAATAGCAAGACTTCTCCCATGTCCTCAGGAACAAAAGTAACTACTCACAAAGCATAAACATGTTCATAATCAGAGGGGTATTAATATGCATATAGGATCTGAACATATGATCTTCCACCAATTGAACCAACTAGCATCAACTACAAGGAGTGATTAACACTACTAGCAACCTACTAGCACCAATCCTGGACTTGGAGACAAGAATTGGATACAAGAGATGAACTAGGGTTTTGAGATGAGATGGTGCTGATGAAGATGTTGATGGAGATTGCCCTCTCCCGATGAGAGGAGCGTTGGTGATGACGATGGCGATGATTTCCCCCTCCGGGAGGGATGTTTCCCCGGCAGAACAGCTCCGCCAGAGCCCTAAATTGGTCCCGCCAAGGTTTCGTCCGAGAAGATGGCTTATGATTTTTTTTCCCATCTAAAGACTTCATATAGCAGAAGATGGTCGCCGGAGGGCCACCAGGGGGGCCACGAGGTAGGGGGCGCGCCCAGGGGGGTAGGGCGCTCCCCCCACCCTCGTGGGCAGGGTGTGGCCCCCTGGTGAAGTTCTTGCTCTCAGCATTTTTATATATTTGGAAAACGTCTTCCATGGAGTTTCAGGACTTTTGGAGCTGTGCAGAATAGGTCTCTAATATTTGCTCCTTTTCTAGCTCAGAATCCCAGCTGCCGGCATTCTCCCTCTTTATGTAAACCTTGTAAAATAAGAGAGAATAGGCATAAGTATTGTGACATAATGTGTAATAACAGCCCATAATGCAATAAATATCGATATAAAAGCATGATGCAAAATGGACGTATCACACCCACATATCATATTATCAAAGTACCGAATGCGAATCATATGATCGTGATGAAAACTAGCTTGACAATAATTCCCATGTGTCCTCGGGAGCGCTTTACATCATATAAGAGTTTGTCCAGGCTTGTCCTTTGCTACAAAAAGGATTGGGCCATCTTGCTGCACCTTATTTACCTTTATTACTTGCTACTCGTTACAAATTACCTTATAACAAAACTATCTGTTACCGATAATTTCAGTGCTTGCAGAGAATACCTTACTGAAAATTGCTTATCATTTTCTTCTGCTCCTCGTTGGGTTCGACACTCTTACTTATCGAAAAGCTATGATAGATCCCCTACACTTGTGGGTCATCATACCCTTGGATGCAGCTTCTGCAGTTTGGTCTGCTCCACTTTCCTCCTCCTCTCCTGGGTTTTGTAACCGTCTGCCTCGGGAAACCCAGCCTTCCACGAAACGGAGCCTGGCGTGCCTCGTGTACGTCCAGGGTGCTCAGGATTCCCGAGGGCCAGTGTGAGCTCATCGTTCTCTCTGTCGGGAACGAACGTCCCTTGCTGCGCTGCGGCAATATACTCCTGAAGCTTCGTGACGGGTATATTCAGTTGCTGGTTCGTCCAACGGCACTTCCCTGTTTCAGGGTCCATGGCCCCCCCAACCCCTAATAACCAAGTCCTTGAACGATTTGTCCTGTGCAATGTCTCTAGTTCGACCCCTTTATCAACCAGGTCATTCTCAGCCTTGTCCCACAACGGTCGGGCTTTGAGGTAGCCACCTGATCCCTTGCGATGGTGAAGCTCCTTCTTTGCAGCATTTTTCTTGTTTATCGCTGACATCTTCTGTGACGCCCCCGATTTAATCGTACACTAATCATACACGCAAATGTGTACGATCAAGATCAAGGACTCACAGGAAGATATCACAACACAACTCTACAAATAAAAATAAGTCATACAAGCATCATATTACAAGCCAGGGGCCTCGAGGGCTCGAATACAAGAGCTCGATCATAGACGAGACAGCGGAAGCAAAAAAATCTGAGTACAAACACAAGTTAAACAAGTTTGCCTTAAGAAGGCTAGCACAAACTGGGATACAGATCGAAAGAGGCGCAGGGCTCCTGCCTGGGATCCTCCTAAACTACTCCTGGTCATCGGCAACGGGCTGCACGTGGTAGTAGGCACCTCCCGAGTAGTAGTAGTAGTCCTCGACGATGGCGTCTGGCTCCTGGGCTCCAACGTCTGGTTGCAGCAATCGAGTATAGGAAGGGGAAAGAGGGAGCAAAGCAACCGTGAGTACTCATCCAAAGTACTCGCAAGCAAGGAGCTACACTACATATGTATGCATTGGTATCAAATGGAATAAGGATATCATATCTGGACTGAACTGCAGAAAGCTAGAATAAGAGGGGGATAACTAGTCCTGTCAAAGACTACGCTTCTGATAACCTCCATCTTGCAGCAGGAGAAGAGAGTAGATGGTAAGTTCACCAAGTAGCATCATGTAGCATAATCCTAACCGATGATCCTCCCCTCATCGCCCTGTGAGAGAGCAATCACCGGTTGTATCTGGCACTTGGAAGGGTGGGTTTTATTAAGTATCCGGTTCTAGTTGTCATAAGGTCAAGATACAACTCCAAGTCGTCCTATTATCGAAGATCACGACTATTCGAATAGATTAACTTCCCTGTAGGGGTGCACCACATTTCCCAACACGCTCGATCCCCTTTGTCTGGACACACTTTTCTGGGTCATGCCCGGCCTCGGAAGATCAACACGTCGCAGCCCTACCTAGGCACAACAGAGAGGTCAGCACGCCGGTCTAAATCCTATGGCGCAGGGGTCTGGGCCCATCGCCCATTGCACACCTGCATGTTGCGTGCACGGCCGATGAGCAGACCTAGCCTCCCTTATACAAGAGCAGGCATTCTAGTCCAACCCGGCGTGCGTCGCTCAGTCGCTGACGTCACGAAGGCTTCGGCTGATACCACGACGTCAAGTGCCCATAACTGTCCCTGCGTAGATGGTTAGTGCGTATAGGCTAGTAGCCAGACTCAGATCAAATACCCAGATCTCGTTAAGCGTGTTATTTTGAAGTAACCGCGAACACTGACCAGGGCTAGGCCCACCTCTCTCCTAGGTGGTCTCAACCTGCCCTGTCGCTCCGCCTCAAAGTAACAGTCGGGGGCCGTCGGGAACTCAGGCCCACCACTACCTCGATGGAGCCACCTGCCCCTCAGCCCCCATCTCCAAACAGTATCACCGGTAATGTAACAGTGTAAAGTATATAGTATATGCCCGTGATCACCTCCCGAAGTGATCACGACCCAGTAGTATAGCATGGCAGACGGACAAGAGTGTAGGGCCATTGATGATAAACTAGCATCCTATACTAAGCATTAGGATTGTAGGTAAAGGTAACAACAGTAGTAGCAAGGACAAGCTATGCATCAGGATAGGATTAACGGAAAGCAGTAACATGCTACACTACACTAACGCAAGCAGTATAGAGAAGTGTAGGCGATATCTGGTGATTAAGGGGGGGGGCTTGCCTGGTTGTTCTGGCAAGAGAGAGGGGTCATCAACAGCGTAGTCGGTCAGGGTACCAGCAGCGGCGTCAGTCTCGTAGTCTATCGGAGAGAAGAGGGGGAAGAAACAATGAATATAATGCAAACAGATGCATAGCGATGCATGACATGACAAGTATCGGTGCTAGGGGTGCCCTAAAGCGGTATGAGGTGGTACCGGTGAAGGGGAAAACATCCGGGAAAATATCCCTGGCGTTTCGCGTTTTCGGACAGATGAACTAGAGGGGGAAGTTGCCAGTTCGATAGGTTAGGGATGCATGGCGGACGAACGGGCTGCGTATCCGGGTTTGTCTCGCCGTTCTGAGCAACTTTCATGTTGGAAATAATTTAATCCGAGTTACAGAATAAAAGATATGATTTTCTAAAGATTTTATTATTATTCTGAAATTATTCCAGAGGGACCCAGTTGACCAGTCAACGTTTGACTGGTCAACAGGGGTGGGACCCCCCTGTCATTGACTGTTTTAGTCTAGTCTAACATTTTAGTTAGTTTAGTTTGTTATTTGGTTAATCAAGATTAATTAGTTTAATTAATTCTTTAATTAATTAATTAATTAATAATTTTATTTATTATTCTTTTAATCCTTTTTTTGTTAAAATGTTCTGGGCATGGGCCCCATTTGTCATTGGGCCAGGGGCCTATCGGGCACGCGGTTAGCGTGCGCTGGGCGATGCGAGCGCCCATCCCAGGAGCGGGTCGAGCGGCGCAGACGGGCGCCGGCGCCGGGCGACGACCGAGACCGCGGTGAGGGTAGCCGGAATGGGGCGGTGCCGGCGATGCAGGGCAGTGGGGGAGGCAAGTGGGGTGCGCACGGGTCGGAGAGCACGCCGGCGCGGCAGCGCAGTGGGGGCAGAGGCGGGAGGTGGGGCGCGGGACGGCCGGGACGAGCGGCGCGGGGAGGTGGCAGAGGCAGGGCCGCAGCGAGCGAGACCGGAA
>NC_057806.1:37819660-37827081 GCF_018294505.1 Triticum aestivum | reverse complement strand
GAGGCGTCGGGGGTGGGGCGGCGCAGTCACTAGGGTCGGGGGGGCAAGCTCCCCCGATCCACATCCGGTCGTGGGGTGGGGAAGAGGGGATCATGCGGGGGGAGGGGGAGTGGGGGATCGGGTGGGTAGCTAGGGTTTCCGGGGAGGGGTTATACAGCCGGAGTGGGCCAGCTGGTCAGCTGGGCCGGCCGACTGGGCCGGTTGGGACGAGGCCCAGTTGTCCAGGGGGTTTTGTTTTATTTTTATCTGTTTCTTTCTTTTTTGTTTCTTTTAATAATTAATTTATTTTAGCTTTAGTAAAATAACAAAGTGGCATCTAATTAGAAGCTACAAATTAGGCCACTTCCACAATAGTTTATTACCTATAACAATTTTAGTTTTGAAATTGTTTATTATTATAAAAGCATTCAAATAATTGTATTTGCTACTGTTTTATTCATTTTAGAGTATTTAAATATTTTATAAAAGTGTGGTTTCTCCATCAATATTATCCATGATTTATTTGTCACCTTGAGAACACTTTAGTTTTGACTTTTGAAAACTTTAACTGTTTGACTTGATTTTGATTTTGAATTTTGAATTGGTTTTTGAACTAACCCGAAATTAACTACAATGACAAAGGTGACGTGGCATTATTAACGGGGGATTACTGTAGCCTAATTATCCGGGCGTCACAATTCTCCTCCACTACAAGAAATCTTGTCCTGAGATTTAAGAGGTAGAGTAAGGGGGAAGGGATTTGGTTACGAAATTCTAACGGATCTTTTCGGTCTTGGTTGCCCTTCTCAAAGTGGTCGATCCATAGTGGTGATGAGTTCATTCCTATGCATCGATGCATCATGATGAGGTTGTCGTCCTTTCTTCAGGAACTCCATCGTACTTACGAAAATGACAAGGGGTAACTTCGAAAGAATGAGCCTCTGAAAGGTTTACTATCTAGTTGTTAACATCGGGGATGGGGCGGAAAGTAACTCTCGAATGGAAACTTAAGACTATATCGATAGCAAGGTAAGTAGGTACCATGAGAAGTTTCGAGCGAGTAGGCAATCGTTCGATGCCTGAAACAAAGTGTGAAAGGGGTCCAGAGCAACGAGAATGAGTATTGTGTCTGATACCAGAATAGATCACTTGGAAGGTGGCTCGTGATCTTTCATACGAAGCCAAGCGTGAGGAATGACTTTAGAAATAGGGGTGTACAGGAGAGTCAGGTTTCGATCCTGTGGAACTGTGGGTTATGGGCCCATCATGTGGCTAAAAGTAGGAAGGGCGTTGACATCTTGCACGGTCATGATAGCAAGACATGTGAGAGGGTAGCCTATCAATTATGTCGGCAAGAATGTCGGTACCAAGGGCGAGGGATGAAGAGAACCATTTTCCTGCTTGTTGAATGAGGCGGACCATTAGGCAAAATTCTTGTCCATCGGTGGCTACCGAAATGTCATCAACAATAGCAATAGGGTCTTGCTGACAAAATTGTACACCGAGGCGTTTACATAAGCAGGAGAATATTACTGCTTAGATCATATAGATCACAAGAAGGTTTAAACAAATCAATGGAGAGGAAAAGTGGTTATCAGGTTTAAACAGAACAATGGAAGGGAAAATGTGTATACACACATATTTCGGGGGCGTATCCTTCCCAAGGACAAGCGGATCATGATATCCATGACATGATAGAAAGTAGAAAACCATTTAGGTAAGCGGGGGAGGAACCTCATGATATTACCCATACAACGGTGTTAGGATAAATGATAAAGAAAATTTAGCATTGTGCTTCAAATGCTCTTATTGAAAATCGGATTACCATAGACATGCTTCGAGATAGCATTGACATGGTCTTCAAGCAAAGGTCAGACTTTGGATACCGGAAGGATCCATCAGGAACAACTTGTAGAATAAGTCTTACAATTTCCTCATGGAAGAATGGATAACCTTGCTAATAAGAAAAGTATAACAGCAGGTCATCCGACCAGGTGTGCTGGGCATGCCATCACCTTACCGGGTCATAAAAGACCAATGTTATGACTCTTGGAAAAATGTTCTAATCATCATATCTGACCGAGTTTCAAATCTGATTGGGGCCAGGATACCTCAGACTCAGGATGCCTGAGAAGAAAAGGTGCAACACAAATTGACGAGATGACATTGTAAGATTCTCGAGAATTGAACTATGGAAGCAAGTTCCGAATCATGAGTTCACCATTAAGCCAAGGAGAGGATGAGGAGGTGGCTGATGGACTCAACGACTATTCATCGAGATTAACAAAAGATGGATTTCCACAATGATGTGAATAAGGAGGTAACACTTGTCAGATCAAACGATATAATGATGTATGCTCGAGGGAAACATACACAATTAAACATTGGTTGATAGGTGCACCCAAAATATGGGATGGGTTGCATGACCAACGTCAGAATGGTGATTCAATAATCAATAGTCTAAGAATGAAATATAGACCATTAACTTGAAAGCAATAGGGTTGCTGGAAACACGAACAAGTTTGTGTTGAACGGAAGGCAATAAAGTGGTCGATGATAACACAAATCATCGAGGGCAAGGAGGGTACTTCTCATCATGAATTCAATTGATATCTTGGAAGGGGTCAAAATGTTGATGATGATCACGACACATTTGTCGAGAGGTTTCAAGAAGATGTAACCGATCGAAGATGACATCAAGTTAACAGAATGTTGAAGCGAGAAGTTTTTGAAACCATAGGTATAACACAAACTCGAAACCAAGCTTGTGGTTTAAGGAGAAATGATATGATGAGAAAAATCGACGTAAGCTTAGCTCATCATCGAAAATTGTGCTCCGGGAAGAAGGACCAGGTAGCACAGTTAAGAGCAGCATGATAAGGAAATAGCCAAGCAGTCTAGGGATGACGTGATCGAGTTCAAACTCGTAAGTAATGAAGGTTACCAAGAGTTGTTTAATCGTGGTGCGGACTTGAGGCAGTTATCGGTGTCTTTGAGTGTTTAATAACTCAAAGCCCGTGAAAAATTAGAATCAGTGAGGATGTAGCACTTGATGAAAAACTCATAAGAATTTATGCAGTTCCATGATAATCTCGAGATACCAGGGGGTAGTACTCGACGACAGATCAAAGTAGAGGTTGGACTAGAGTAATGCTCTGCAGAAGACAAGTGCTCAAACTTGCACGAGAAATGAAATCAAGGAGAAAATATGGTCGAAACCACGATTGCAAAGGATCAATTCACAGATACCAAATGATAATATATCAAGGGAATAGTTATTATTTCAAGAAGCTTCCATGATAGATATACATCGTGTCCATGGGCATGAACACAAAGTTCAAGGTTGACTCCCACTTCTTCAATGTATAACCATCCATTCACCTCTCACTTTCGAAGAAGTTGTAGTGTTGAAATTTTATCTGGCAAAATACCAGAAGAATATGAATCGCGAAAACTTTCGAGTTCACACATAATAAGGAAGGCATAGGTTCAACCCGTCAGGGTATCATGGAAACATATACCACAAACTTCAGGAGTAAATAACACAAGCTCGAAAGTAGAGCATGGTTGACCAAGCAGAGGATACAATTTACCAAAGGCATTATGTATCCGAGGAAAGGCTCTCAGGCTTATTGAATAAGAAGGATGATGTCAGATAAAATCCAACAAAAGGATCTGGTGGTCCACACGTGATCCGACGTGAGCATCGGTACTCAACTAGAGAAAGAAGGATGCAAGGGGATCAGATTATAGAAACAACTGACTAACTCAAAGCTCAAATGCAAAAGAATTATGATTTCTGATCAAGGGAACAAAAGCAAACGCTCTGATTAAGGATGGATAAGTTGCATAGACTTAAGGGTATAATCGATGGCAATCCGATTGGTTGAGAACCAGCTCATGTTTAAAATGATGTCTGAGCCGGAAGGATAAATCCTGAGGATTGCAAGCATCCGCAGCATATTGAATCGACAGACTCAAAATGATAGTGACAAAGGATGCTAATAAGATTACTAGACTTATGGGATTTTCGGAAGATCGAATGGTGTTTCGAAGATTGTGACATACATGAATCAACTAGGGATGAGTGGATACTCGGTAAGTGCGAGAAATTATTCGTAGGGCTATTTAGGTGGTAAAGAACTACAAGGCAGTAGGCACAAAGTATTCTCGGGGTATCTTGTAATAACAAGATCGAATGGGAATAAAAGTAAGCATGATAGGTGTAAGTATTTATCCATAGGGATATTTCGGTGGTAGGGAATTGCAAAAGCAACAAGCACAAGGTCTCGAGAGAATATCGGAGGGTATCTTCGAAATCTTCTGCTGCAGTCGGCGATCATCAGGACTGAAGGGGCTCTCCGGGAGAAAGTATTTTCGAGAACCTAAAGTTAGATTTTAGTAAATTCATTAACCCGAGTAGGAGAGAGTCAGAGTCCCAGAGTAAGGATCGAGGAGTAAAAGATACTTATACCACCCAGATGGCGACATGGGCCCGTAAGGCACACAGCCATGTTAGTAAAAGTTTTTGTAATGACTAGACTCAGCTTCGACCAAGGAGTGCGGAAGGGGGATTCCTACAGGCAGTCGGCTCTGATACTAACTTGTGACGCCCCCGATTTAATCGTACACTAATCATACACGCAAATGTGTATGATGAAGGTCAGGGACTCACGGGAAGATATCACAACACAACTCTACAAATAAAAATAAGTCATACAAGCATCATATTACAAGCCAGGGGCCTCGAGGGCTTGAATACAAGAGCTCGATCATAGACGAGACAACGGAAGCAAAAAAATCTGAGTACAAACATAAGTTAAACAAGTTTGCCTTAAGAAGGCTAGCACAAACTGGGATACAGATCGAAAGAGGCGCAGGCCTCCTGCCTGGGATCCTCCTATACTACTCCTGGTCGTCGTCAGTGGGCTGCACGTAGTAGTAGGCACCTGTCGAGTAGTACTAGTAGTAGTAGTAGTAGTAGTTGACGGTGGCGTCTGGCTCCTGGGCTCCAACGTCTGGTCGCAGCAATCGAGTATAGGAAGGGGGAAAAGAGGGAGCAAAGCAACCATGAGTACTCATCCAAAGTACTCGCAAGCAAGGAGCTACACTACATATGTATGCATTGGTATCAAATGGAATAAGGGTATCATATGTGGACTGAACTGCAGAAAGCCAGAATAAGAGGGGGATAACTAGTCCTGTCGAAGACTACGCTTCTGATAACCTCCATCTTGCAGCAGGAGAAGAGAGTAGATGGTAAGTTCACCAAGTAGCATCGTGTAGCATAATCCTAACCGATGATCCTCCCCTTGTCGCCCTGTGAGAGAGCGATCACCGGTTGTATCTGGCACTTGGAAGGGTGTGTTTTATTAAGTATCCGGTTCTAGTTGTCATAAGGTCAAGGTACAACTCCAAGTCGTCCTGTTACCAAAGATCACGGCTATTCGAATAGAATAACTTCCCTGCAGGGGTGCACCACATTTCCCAACACACTCGATCCCCTTTGTCCGGACACACTTTTCTGGGTCATGCCCGACCTCGGAAGATCAACACGTCGCAGCCCTACCTAGGCACAACAGAGAGGTCAGCACGTCGGTCTGAATCCTATGGCGCAGGGGACTGGGCCCATCGCCCATTGCACACCTGCATGTTGCGTACGCGGCTCAGTCGCTGACGTCACGAAGAGCAGGCGTTCCAGTCCAACCCGGTGTGCGCTGCTGAGTCGCTGACGTCACGAAGGCTTCGGCTGATACCACAATGTCGAGTGCCCATAACTGTCCCCGCGTAGATGGTTAGTGCATATAGGCCAGTAGCCAGACTCAGATCAAATACTCAGATCTCATTAAGCATGTTATTTTGAAGTAACCGCGAACGCCGACCAGGGCAGGCCCACCTCTCTCCTAGGTGGTCTCAACCTGCCCTGTTGCTCCGCCTCAAAGTAACAGTCGGGGGCCGTCGAGAACTCAGGCCCACCACTACCTGGATGGAGCCACCTGCCCCTTCAGCCCCCATCTCCAAACAGTATCACCGGTAATGTAACAGTGTAAAGTATATAGTATATGCCCGTGATCACCTCCCGAAGTGATCACGGCCCAGTAGTAAAGCATGGCAGACGGACAAGAGTGTAGGGCCACTGATTATAAACTAGCATACTATACTAAGCATTAGGATTGAAGGTAAAGGTAACAACAGTAGTAGCAAGGATAGGCTATGCATCAGGATAGGATTAACGGAAAGCAGTAACATGCTACACTACTCTAATTCAAGCAGTATAAAGAAGAGTAGGCGATATCTGGTGATCAGGGGGGGCTTGCCTGGTTTTTCTGGCAAGAGAGAGGGGTCGTCAACAGCGTAGTTGGTCGGGGTACCAGTAGCGGCGTCGGTCTCGTAGTCTATCGGAGAGAAGAGGGGGGAAGAAACAATGAATATAATGCAAACAGATGCATAGCGATGCATGACATGACAAGTATCGGTGCTAAGGGTGCCCTAAAGCGGTATGAGGTGGTACCGGTAAAGGGGAAAACATCCGGGAAAATATCCCTGGCGTTTCGCGTTTTCGGATAGATGAAACGGAGGGGGAAAGTTGTGAGTTCGATAGGTTAGGGATGCGTGGCGGACGAACGGGCTGCGTATTCAGGTTAGTCTCGCCGTTCTGAGCAACTTTCATGTTGAAAATAATTTAATCCGAGTTACAGATTAAAAGATATGATTTTCTAAAGATTTTATTATTATTCTGAAATTATTTTTCATTCAAAAATAAATGCTAAATTGCTAGGCGCACCCAGCATAGTGTACACAAAAGTGTACCCAGTGGCTGATGGGTGGGCCAGAGGGACCCAGTTGACCAGTCAATGTTTGACTGGTCAAAAGGGGTGGGACCCCCCTGTCATTGACTGTTTTAGTCTACTCTAACATTTTAGTTAGTTTAGTTAGTTATTTGGTTAATCAAGATTAATTAGTTTAATTAATTCTTTAATTAATTAATTAATTAATAATTTTATTTATTATTGTAATCCTTTTTTTGTTAAAACGTTCTGGGCATGGGGCTCCATTTGTCATTGGGCCCGGGGCCTATCGGGCACGCGGTTAGCGGGCGCTGGGCGATGCGAGCGCCCATCCCAGGAGCTGGTCGAGCGGCGCAGACGGGCACCGGCGCCGGGCGACGACCGAGACCGCGGCGAGGGTAGCCAGAATGGGGCGATGCCGGCAAAGGGCGGCGGCGCCGGCGATGCAGGGCAGTGGGGGAGGCAAGTGGGGTGCGCGTGGGCCGGAGAGCATGCCGGCGTGGCAGCGCAGTGGGGGCAGAGGCGGGAGGTGGGGCGTGGGACAGCCTGGACGAGCTGCACGGGGAGATGCGGCGAGGAGCGGCGGGGCTGCGGCGAGAGGCCGCGCGGGGCAGGGCGCGTCCGCGGGCGGAGCGAAGCGGGACAGCGGACGGC
>NC_057806.1:37816850-37818958 GCF_018294505.1 Triticum aestivum | reverse complement strand
GGCGCAATCACTAGGGTCGGGGGGGGGGCAAGCGCCCCCGATCCACATCCGGTCGTGGGGTGGGGAAGAGGGGATCGTGCGGGGGGAGTGGGGGATCGGGTGGGTAGCTAGGGTTTTTGGGGAGGGGTTATACAACCGGAGTGGGCCAGCTGGTCAGCTGGTCCGGCCGACTGGGCTGGTTGGGACGAGGCCCAGTTGGCCAGGGGGTTTTGTTTTATTTTTATCTGTTTTCTTTCTTTTCTGTTTCTTTTAATAATTAATTTATTTTAGCTTTAGTAAAATACCAAAGTGGTATCTAATTAGAAGCTACAAATTAGGCCACTGCCACAATAGTTTATTACCTATAACAATTTTAGTTTTGAAATTGTTTATTATTTTAAAAGCATTTAAATAATTGTATTTGCTACTGTTTTATTCATTTTAGAGTATTTAAATATTTTATAAAAGTGTGGTTTCTCCATCAGTATTATCCATGATTTATTTTTCACCTTGAGAACACTTTAGTTTTGACTTTTGAAAACTTTAACTGTTTGACTTGATTTTGAATTTGAATTTTGAATCGGTTTTTGAACTAACCTGAAATTAACTACAATGACAAAGGTGACGTGGCATTATTAACGGGGGATTACTGTAGCCTAATTATCCGGGCGTCACATCTTCTTACTCTTCTCCAATGTCTTGTGGGTCACAAATGCGTCCCAGTGATCTCTTATCTTCTCAAATCAGCAAGTGAATTTTAGAGTCTTGTCTTTGTCGACAAACGTTGTTTTCAACTCATCGTTCCACCTCCTGAATAGATCTGCCATCTTCTTAAGAGCATGAGCCTTGACCAATGGCTCTATAGCTGGCTTCTCCGGATCCTCCTCTGGCGATAGGGTGAAATTTGCCTTCAACGCGGTCCAAGATCATCTTTCTGCCTATCGTTGACATAAGACACCTGAGGGTCTTTGTTCTTAGGCTTATACCATTGGTGGATGCTGATCGGGATCATGTCCCTAACAAGAACCCCGCACTGAGCATAAAATGCTTCCTTGGCTCGGATGGGTTCAATCGGTTGGCCATCGCGCGCGATTGCTGTGATAGTGAACCTTTCATCCTGGTGCAACTTTTTCATCAGGCCTCGTCCCATTATCGAAGTTTTGCTCGATCCGGAGGGCTAGAAAAGAAGAAAGAAGAGAGTGAATATGTGTACATACCAAAACAATTAATGCATCAAGTAGCTAGTCAGCACAGGCTTAATTAATATATATACCTGGCTGGACTCTGTTCGATCACCGGAGCCGTCATGACGGTCTCCTTCTTCCACCAGCATTCGGTCACCGGAGCCATCATAATCATGTCCTTCCTCCTCCATTGTTCGATCACCGTAGCCTGCTTCACCCTCTCCTTCCAGAACATCGGTGTCGTTGAGATACGATAATACATCACCTCCGGCGAGGATTATGTCCCCCAACAACTATTCTGTTTCCAAGTCTCGGCGCTCCATAGTTTCTGCAAGTATTACAACATGGAAATTAATATACAAACATGACATATTGATATATTAGTGGAAAACGTAGACCTAGCTAGGTAATCACAACAAGGAATCATATTAGTGGCCTCGACGCTTCTACGGTTTGGGGTGGCCTCGGCAACGCTTCTAGGGTTTCGGGTGACCTCGACGATAACGCTCTTTTAACTTGGTAAATTTGGGTGCCTCGGCAGCGCTTCTAGGGTTTGGTCCGAACCGCCTCTCTCATGATCGTCCGACGTCCGGACCGAGAAGGGATTTAACAAAATGGCGCCATTCTGGATGTGCAGAAAATGGTCCATATTTTTCCTGATCTCATCTACCCTTCTATATGTCACGTTGTCTAGTGTCAAAGAATTGAAGAAAACCATGACTTCATCATTAGCCGGAAATGACAGGCGCATAATGGTATGAAGCTCTTCAAAGTTGTTTCGGAACAGAGTTCCCAATAGAATAACTTGCTTTTTGGTATAAAATTCAGTAAGAGCCTTCTGAATATCGCTATTTGGAAGGCCTTTGCTAAAATTCGTACCAAAAGGCAAATTATTCTATCAGGAACTCCGTTCCAAAACAACTGTGAAGAGCTCCGTAGCATCAT
>NC_057806.1:37806402-37816534 GCF_018294505.1 Triticum aestivum | reverse complement strand
CAGGAAAAAATTGGATCAACTTGTGCACATCCATAATGGGGGCATTCTTGATAAATCTGGACCCTTGATACGTCCATTTTGCATCATGCTTTTATATCGATATTTATTGCATTATGGGATGTTATTACACATTATGTCACAATACTTATGCCTATTCTCTCTTATTTTACAAGGTTCACATAAAGAGGGCAAATGTCGACAGCTGGGATTCTGGGCTGGAAAAGGGGCAAATATTAGAGACCTATTCTGCACAGCTCCAAAAGTCCTGAAACTTCACGGAAGACGTTTTCAAAATATATAAAAAATACTCAGCAGAAGAGATTCACCAGGGGGGGCACACCCTGCCCACGAGGGTGGGGGAGCGCCCTACCCCCCTGGGCGCGCCCCTACCTCATGGGCCCCCTGGTGGCCCTCCGGTGGCCATCTTCTGCTATATGAAGTCTTTTAATGGGAAAAAATGAGAAGCCATCTTCTCGGACGAAACTCCGCCGCCACGAGGCGGAACCTTGGCGGAACCAATCTAGGGATCTGGCGGAGCTGTTCTGCCAGGGAAATTTCCCTCCCAGAGGGGGAAATCATCACTATCATCATCACCAACACTCCTCTAATTAGGAGAGGGTAATCTCCATCACCATCTTCATCAGCACCATCTCCTCTCAAAACCCTAGTTCATCTCTTGTATCCAATTCTTGTCTCCAAGTCCAGGATTGGTGCTAGTAGGTTGCTAGTAGTGTTGATTACTCCTTGTAGTTGATGCTAGTTGGTTTAATTGGTGGAAGATCATATGTTCAGATCCTATATGCATATTAATACCCCTCTGATAAAGAACATGTTTATGCTTTGTGAGTAGTTACGTTTGTTCCTGAGGACATGGGAGAACTCTTGCTATTAGTCGTCATGTGAATTTGGTATTCCTTCGATATTTTGATGAGATGTATGTTGTCTATCCTCTAGTGGTGTTATGTGAACGTCGACTACATGACACTTCACCATTATTTGGGCCTAGAGGAAGGCATTGGGAAGTAATAAGTAGACGATGGGTTGCTAGAGTGACAGAAGCTTAAACCCTACACTACAAAAAATACACTTCCATGATGATATTGTTTGTCACAATAGGTTGCATTTTTTGTCATGCATGTACATCCATGACGATTTTATGACAGAATCAAGATAGTCATACCTGTGCTGTCGTAGAAGTGTTCCATGACATTACCAAAATTATCATCACGGAAGTGTCCACTTCCGTGACGATAAATCGCGCATCACAGAAGTGCTTTCGTCAAGGGTGACCGACACGTGGCATCCACCATAACAGAACGCCGTTAAGCTATCGGGTCGGGTTTTGGATCCGATAACCCGTTAATAGCCCCGACTAATGGGGATTTTCCACGTGTAAAATCATCATTGGCTGGAGGAAACACGTGTCAGCTCACCGTTGGGACAGATGTCATCCGCTCATTGGACCGAAGGCGCCTATGATACGGCGACGCGTGGCACGGCCCAACAGAGGCCCATTCATGTGAAAAGGCCGTCCCGTTTGACTTGGTCAAAAGGTGGCGGGCCGCCCCACGGAAAGCCTGTTAACGGCCTGTTCACATATAGCCCATTTACAGCCCACTATCCCAGGGCTCGTTACGCCCTATCCGAATTAGGCCCAGTAGCGTCATCTGGGTCGTCCAATATGATTCAGCCCGTTTTAACTTCCAGCCCATGACTTCTTTCGGCCCATATGAGGACCATTGTAACTCTTGGCCCATTAACGGCCCGTGGTGAAACTGGCCCGTAATGAACAGTGTATCACTTTATACCCATTAATGACCCGTTATTCCATTGGGCCGTTTCCAGCCCAAGTTATCTTTTGGCCTTCTTAGGGCCCATTGATTCTTGGGCTCATTTGCAGCATTCGGTTACATACGGCCCATTACTATCATTTTCTGCTTGTGGGCCAAATTCAGCCCGTCGTTATAGTCGGCCCGTTTGCGGACCGTTAATACGTTGGGCCGTTTTCATGTCAAAAAAACCCGTTGGGCTATTTTCATAGAGTTATCAAAGCCTATTAACGGCCCGTTATGGTCCACGAATAGTACGTCCCATGATTGGCGAAATGATGATACGCCCCGTAGAAGGCCCATGGATCCTACGGCTCGTATGAGGCCCATGGATAGTATGGCCCGTAGAAGGCCCATGGATCGTATGGCCCGTAGAAGGCCCATGGACCCTATGACCCGTAGATGGCCCATGGACCCTAAGGCCCGTATAGAAGGCCGATGGATCCTACGTCCGGACGAAGGCCGATGGATCATACAGCCCGCAGGAGGCCCATGGCTACAATAGTCCGTGTGTTGCCATGATTATTTTGGCCTAGTTACCAAAAATAGGCTATTGTGGCCACTAGAAAAAACACAAAAAGAACTGCAGTGACTACAAGCAAACAACTAAACAAAACAATAAGGAAATAAATAAGCAAGCAATTAACGCTTGCCTATTACCGCTGTTACACATATTACATCCACTGGGCATCAAAGTTCGCCACCAATGCAAATATAGGGAACAAAGCAGCACATTACATACACTGGCCGTCAAAATTGGCCGCCAGTGCAAATAAACGCGGCAGTAAAACAAGAGCATAACTGAAACAACTTCAGAAGAGCTCAAGAAACGTTATCCTGGGTATCCATCATGCTTGCAATAAGCTTAGCAAGCTGATTAGCTTTGTCCTGTTTGGCGCTAAAATCCTCCAACGCTTGCTGTTGCACCATAAAGTATGCATCTAAATGCTCCAGGGACTTCCACAGTCCTTCCGCTTCTTGTCGCAGCACAGCTGATCGATGTCTTTCAGCTTGTAGTTGAGACTCAAGAAACCAAACTGATTCAGACAGTGAGTTTGAATAGCTTGTGCAAGCGGTAGTGGCCAGTAACTCGAACACTAAACCAAGACAGGACTTTGGGGTTGTCTCGCTGTCTTCTAGATAGTTTTCCTTAGCTATTTTATCAGCTTTGTTGGAGACCAACAAGGATGTGTCACTATCCTGAACCTTATCTGCATTACTTCCTTTACCATTGCTTAATAAGGCACTCTTCCCCAATATTTTGTCAGCATTCTAAAAGAAGAAACAAGCAGACACATAACAAGTGTAGCATGTACTAGTATATGAAACTCATTTCGGTGAACCAGTTCATTAGTAAGGTGGACAGGATTAAACTACCAAGTCTTCTATTGCCAAGTACTAGTACTTAATAAAAGCATCAAACAAACATATATCTATGTCCTATGGTCACTGCATTGTCTTGCCAAATCAAAATAGAGACACGGTTCAAATCATATCAGTTCAAGACAAAGCAGCGGTGAAAGAATACAAAGCGTGGGAAACTACACGGCACAACAAGATTGCAGATGGGTACCACGAGTCTACATGTACAACAACACTATTGGCTCTATTGTGATGCTAGTAATGTGCAAGATATGAAAGTCAACTGTATACACAATTGAAATTGAAATCAAGAGAGCTATTGATAAGAGCAAACCTGTTAAAGAAACATGTGTGAACATACCTACTGTGCCATTGGAGTTTCAATTGGATCCTTCAATTTAAAAATAAGTTTATATGAGTAAATACAGTGATACAAGAGCAAAGCAATCATATTTAAAAAAGGCGCGCCTAAGCAAGCGCTTAAGCGCGCCTAGGCTCTAGGCGTTGGCAAAACGCATTGCGCATAACTACGCATAATCTGTACATAACTGCGCATAAGCCTGCACTTTGGTCAGTAAAGTGCAAGGCGGTGGCAAAACGCACAATTAACGCCTAGCGCTTTTTTGAACTATGATAGCAATGGAATCTTAAATTAGATAAGTTGTTCTTCAGGTTTAGGCACTTGTTCTACATGAATAGAGTACAGTAAGACGCAAGAATATAATACTTAAAAATAGAAAATGAGCTCATACACCTTACCACATTCTTGGTTCGGGACTAGTACAGAACAAGGCGTTCCCAGTCATCGTCCAGTAAATGTGTCTCAGGAGAACGTAAGGGAATTTGATGAGTTTCTTTGCCAGTGAAGTACGTTTTCTTGAGGTAATTCTGATACTGCCACCAAGCATTCTTAAAGATAGCAGAGGTATTAGAACAGGTTACCTCATCCTGAGTTTCCAAATCGGTCCTTCTCTATAGAGAAAAATGGGAAATTTTTCTGTATTATAACCATCATGGAGGTAGGATGTATGGGACGAAGCAAAGTAATTGCCATGAATAACATTACTTACACATAACTCCTGGACAAACACCTACAACTGCATTTTCCTTCATATTCAGTATAATATTTCCAAGATGGGAAGATACGCACATACGATTTAACAACATCAAATGCGTTAGATGCTAAACTACGACTAGCTGGTTGTGCTTCCTCCATAGGAATAGGCGTACTAACTAGTGGAGTTGGGGTTCGCCGTGATAGTACTGGCCCTTTGGGCACTGGAGCTGCCTTACTAACTGCTCTTGATTGGGAGCTCTGTGGTGGAGATGGTGCTGTGTCAACAGGAACTAGGTTACTATCGGCTAGGATTGGGATTAGATTGGGTGAAGCTGGTTCTCTGTCCATCGCAGTAGGGGTACAATCTGCGAGAGTTTGGGTTATGTGTGGTACGGCTGGTTCTTGTGCATGTACAACCGGGATGCTATCTCCACCAAGAGGTAGCACTCACTACAAGAAATATGTCAACTTATGACCTTCTGTCAGTCACCCTGGAAGAATTGGTCATAAATCTATGACCATTTTAGACCAATTGGTCAAAAGCTGTTCGGGGGGCTCCAAATCCTAAACCATTGCAACCATTTTGGTCAAAAAGGTCGTAATTTCCTTACACGAAATGGTCATAAAGCAGACATCACTAGTCCGATGCCTTATTTCTAGCTGATCATGACCAATATAGATGGTCATAACCTTGTAAATTGTGGTGGGTTGCTATGACTAGGCGCCACCTCATCAGTTTGGCCTATGTGTCATGTCCATGTGGCAGTTTTTGCCCTAGGTTGTGAAGCAACCTATATTTCTGTCATTCCCAAAATTCCCAAAAAAATCTCATAAATTCTTTGGGTCATATCTTCATCAAATATGTAAAAGTCCTTCCTTGCCTAGTTCAAAACTAATTCAACAATATTCATTTTCCTATTCTGTTCACAACAACACTTTATTAAGGAAGTGCTATTTATATATTCTTGATTGCCCTAGGAATTTTTGGGCACTCTTTTCTATCCAAATCATTACCGCATGACAAAATTCAGCTCCGTTTGCCTAGCAAATCTTCCTCGGCAAATTTCCAAAGTTTTTGTCCACCTAAAATCATTGTGAAGGAAGTACCTTTTTTATATCTCGAAATGACATGAAATTTATACAGTTCCTTCATATGCCCAAATTATCACCCTCCTCCAAATTGCAGCTCAGACAAATCATCTATGTGAGCCCAGGTTCAATTTATATTTTATGGCCAAATTGGCACGTTGCAAAGCAAGTGTTATATAGACCCCTCCTATTACCCTCAAACTTTTCGGGCACGCTTCCATACCCAAATCATTGCCACATGATAATATTCAGCTCAATTTTCCTAGTAAATCTTTCTCAGAAAATTTCCAAAGTTTCTACCTCGAGATAAGCTTTGTGAAGTACTAGCTAGGCTTACCCAAATGATCTGAAAATTTACCAGCGCATGACCATACTTATGTAACTTACCTACACCAATTTTTAGCTCATTTAATTCATCCAATCTCTCTCACTAGTTTTCCCAAGTTTTTGTCCATAGAAGAGCATTTGTGAAGGAAGTACTACTTTGGCAAGTTCAAATGGTATCAATTTTCTACAATGCTTTCCTATGCCCAAATTACCATGCTCCACTAAATTTCAGCTCAATCCATTCATTATTTTGAGCCCAGCTTCAACATTCATATTTTTGTCCAGTGTGGTACTTTGCAAAGCAAGTACCACCTAGGATCCTCCTTTTGAGATAAAAAATTGTGAAGACATTCTCCTTAGTAGATGATCATTCTCAGCCAAAACTCACGCCCATTGGCCATGTGCATTTCCCGTACCACTAATCAAACACTTGGCTGCTTATTCATGTTTGAGCATCGATCGGTCTCCTCGTGAGAATCTTATGTTGTGATTTTCTTCCTATCACCTACCTGGGGAGTTCCCAACCCACTAGACATGCCTAGGCTGCCCAGAACACATGGCAATGCCACGGTCACGCGGTGACCACGCGGCGGGCATGCGAGTTTATGTGCTCTAGAGTTGGGGGCCTCGGCCACCGCCCAAACCTCGACGTATCGCCACCAAACCATGTATTTATGATTAAATAGGTACTTATGTAACTAGAAATGATTTTTGGACAAAATAAATAGCAAACTATGACACAGCTGCAGTTCAAATTTGACCCGCTTCCTACTCAATCGGTGGGAATTTGTCTTTTTCACGAGAGGTGGATCAAAACTTTTGACACCCAACCATTTTGTCAATTGTGCATTATATATGGCCTAGTATTTTATAAAATTGATTAGGTCCAATTTTGCAACAAATATATGGTAGGTCCTTCACAAAAAAACTCATTTTGGGCACTCAGAAAAATGGAAAATGAATTTTTCATGCAAAGAAAATGAAAACTTCCTTAGGCAACATTGTTTGGAATTCCAAGATACACCCTTGTGCACAATATGAGATCATTTGAACAAACTATGCCATGAATGTGGCCATAAGATTGATCATTTGGCTTGAAAGCCATGAATCTTCACGCCTGATAGCTCATTTCTGAGAACACTTTTTTAAAAGAATTGCCGTATTACAAGTTTATTATTTTTCCTGGGAACTTGGCCATATATAATGACACAATGCGAAGGTTTCCCAATTTTTTGATTTTTTTGAACTTTTTATGCCCGTTTCAAAATGCGGTCAAAACGGCGGGAATGACCGTTCCTAGCTAGTGGTTGAATCTTGAATTTTTTTGGTGTTTCTCTGATTAAATAGATACTTATGTACCTAGAAATGATTTTTGGAAAAAATAAAGAGCAAACTACGAGGTAGCAGTTCAAATTTGACCCGCTTCCTCCTGAATCGGTAGGAATTTGTCTTTTTCACGAGAGGTGGATCAAAACTTTTGACACCCAAACATTTGGTCAATTGTGCATTAAATATGTCCTAATATTTTATAAAATTGATTTGGTGCAATTTTGCAATAATTATTTGGGAGGTCCTTCACAAAAAATCCTCCTTTTGGGCACTCGAAAAATGGAAAATGGTTTTTTCGTCCAAAGAAAATGGAAACTTCCTTAGGCGACATTGTTTGCCATTCCAATATGCACCCTTGTGCACAATATGAGATCATTTGAACAAACTATGCCATGAATGTGGCCATAAGTTTGATCATTTGGCTTGAAAGCCATTGATCTCCACACGTAATAGCTCGTTTCTGAGAACACTTTTTTAAAATAATTGCCGTATTACAAGTTTGTTATTTTTCCTGGGAACTTGGCCACATATAATGACACAATGCGAAGGTTTTCCAACTTTTTGAATTTTTTTGAATTTTTTATGCCCATTTCAAAATGCGGTCAAAACGGCGGGAATGACCGTTCCTAGCTAGTGGTCGAATCTTGGAATTTTTTGGTGTTTCTCTGATAAAATAGATACTTATGTACCTAGAAAAGATTTTTGGAAAAAATAAAGAGCAAACTACAAGGCAGCTACAATTCAAATTTGACCCGCTTCCAGCTGAACCAGCGGAAATTTGTCTTTTTCACCAGAGGTGGATCGAATCTTTTGATACCCAACCATTTGGTCAATTGTGCATTAAACATGGCCTAGTATTTTAGAAAAATAATTTGGTCCATTTTTACAACAATTATTTGGTAGTTCCTTCACAAAAAACCTCATTTCGGGCACTAGAAAAATGGAAAATGATTTTTTCGTGCAAAGAAAATGAAAACTTCCTTAGGCAACATTGTTTGTCATTCCAATATGCACCCTTGTGCACAATATGAGATAATTTAAGCAAATTATGCCATCAATGTGGCCATAAGATTGATCATTTGGCTTGAAAGCCATTGTTCTCCACACGTGATAGCTCGTTTATGAGAACAATTTTTTAAAATAATTGCCGTATTACAAGTTTATTATTTTTCCTGTGAACTTGGCCACATATAATGACACAATGCGAAGGTTTTCCAATTTTTTGATTTTTTTTGAATTTTTTATGCCCGTTTCAAAATGCGGTCAAAACGGCGGGAATGACCGTTCCTAGCTAGTGGTCGAATCTTGGAATTTTTTTTGGTGTTCCTCTGATAAAATAGGTACTTATGTACCTAGAAATGATTTTTGGACAAAATAAAGAGCAAACTACAAGGCAGCTACAATTCAAATTTAACCCGCTTCCAGCTGAATCGGCAGAAATTTGTCTTTTTCACCAGAGGTGGACCGAATCTTTTGACACCCAACCATTTGGTCAATTGTGCATTAAACATGGCCTAGTATTTTACAAAATTGATTTAGTACAATTTTGCAACATTTATTTGGTAGTTCCTTCACAAAAAAACATCATTTCGGGCACTCGAAAAATGGGAAATGAATTTTCCGTGTAAAGAAAATGAAAACTTCCTTAGGCAACATTGTTTGTCATTCCAATATGCACCCTTGTGCACAATATGAAACCATTTGAACAAACTATGCCATGAATGTGGCCATAAGATTGATTATTTGACTTGAAAGCCATGAATCTTCACACATGATAGCTCATTTCTGAGAACATTTTTTTAAAACAATTGCCGTATTACAAGTTTGTTATTTTTCCTGTGAACTTGGCCACATATAATGACACAATGCGAAAGTTTCCCAATTTTTTGATTTTTTTGAATTTTTTATGCCTGTTTCAAAATGCGGTCAAAACAACGGGAATGACCGTTCCTAGCTAGTGGTTTAATCTTGGAATTTTTTTGGTGTTTCTCTGATTAAATAGCTACTTTTATACCTAGAAATGATTTTTGGAAAAAATAAATAGCAAACTATGAGGCAGCCGCAGTTCAAATTTGACCCGCTTCCAGCTGAATCGGCGGAAATTTGTCTTTTTCCGGAGAGGTGGATCAAAACTTTTTACACCCAACCATTTGGTCAATTGTGCATTAAATATGGCCTAGTATTTTAGAAAGTGGATTTGGTCCAATTTTGCAACAATTATTTGGTAGGTCCTTCACAAAAAAACTCATTTTGGGCACTTGGAAAATGGAAAATGATTTTTTCGTCCAAAGAAAATGAAAATTTCCTTAGGCAACATTGTTTGCCATTCCAATATGCACCCTTGTGCATAATATGAGA
The DNA here is from genome assembly GCF_018294505.1 of Triticum aestivum. Lineage (NCBI taxonomy): Eukaryota > Viridiplantae > Streptophyta > Magnoliopsida > Poales > Poaceae > Triticum > Triticum aestivum. Next base: position 37,807,183 of record NC_057806.1, on the reverse strand, counting down.
TCATTTGAACAAACTATGCATCTTCATATATGATAACTCGGTTCCGAGAACACTTGGCTTAAAAGCCATTGATCTTCATACATGATAACTTGGTTCCGAGAACAGTTTTTAAGACATTTACTGTAGTCAATATTTATTATTTTTCGTGTAAACTAGGTCAGATATAATCCCACATTGCGAAAGTTTTTTTGTTTTTTTGAATTTCTTTCAAAATGTTGTCAACACGGCAGGTATGACTACAAGTCTTCGGTCACCGGGAAGGTGACGACGACGAACTCCTCGCTCGCGACCACCTCCTCGATGCCCTGCTCTTCTACGTGCTGAGGTCCTTGCTGGCAGCCTTGCTGGATAAAAATCCAGAGCTTCTTTATTCAGTATTGCCTCCCCCGCCCCCGCCCCCGCCCCCGATCGCCACCTAAAGCTAAAATGATCCACACACGCGGGATCCGACGACCCTCCTCACCGCCGATGACCAAGAGGTCACCGGCGGAGGGGAACCGCCGAAAGACGGCGCCAAAAGAGTCGGTTCTCTTAGCCAAAGAGATCTGCACTTTATTTTCAACCGGTTATGACCTACTTAGATGGTCATGGACGTCGCACACATGTACTCTATTTTGATTGGTTCAGAGGCATGTCACGCGGATCATGGATCGAGCACCGTCCGATCCACCCGGATCCAACGACAGCGCTCCCTCCTCACCTTCTCACCCCACCTAGCCCAACAACCCACAGGCCACAGCCCGCAGTCCTCCCTCGTCCCCCGCGAACCCTAGCGCTCCCC